>NC_044050.1:22699495-22811620 GCF_902167405.1 Gadus morhua | reverse complement strand
GGAAGCCCCCCTTGGTTTACACGCAGTGTGAAGGGGGCTTTGCCTAGACTCAGCCACCATGACTGCGATGCTTTCGCCTCCTCGGCGAGACGCCATCCTGTCGGCGCTCTCCCGTTTTCACGTTCGCAGAAACGTGACCGCACTGTCCACCATGCACCTGTTGGGGCTGATGGCAGCTGCCCACCCCGTGGTCCCCCTGGGTCTGCTTTTTATGCGCAGACTCCAGCGGTGGTTTGCTCGCCAACGGTTGGACCCCAGGCGACACAAGCTCAGGGTGCTCCTCGTCCCCCGTTCGGTGTCGCCAGACCTGGAATATTGGAAAGGACCCTCCGCCCTCCTCAAGGGTGTTCCACTGGGCAGGGTGGCGTCCTACGTAGTGGTCTTCACGGACGCCTCGTTGACGGGTTGGGGAGGAACGTGCCTCTCTCACTCGGTCCGAGACGAGTGGCGCACGCCCCCTACAGCACACATAAATGTGTTGGAGCTCGACGCTGTGAGGAAAGTGCTGTTGCATTTCTTTCACCTGGGGCGCGGCCGCCACGTTCTGATCAGGACAGACAGCGTGTCGGCGGCGGCGTACATCAACAGACAGGGGGGAGTCCGCTCCCCTGCTCTCCACCGAAAGGCGGTCGAGCTCTGGCTTTGGGCTCATCAGTATCTCCGCAGTCTGAGAGCCCTGCATATCGCGGGCGCCCAGAACTTTGGGGCGGACCTCATGTCTCGAGGCGGTCCCCGCCGAGACGAGTGGCGGTTACATCCCGACATTGTCAGACTGATCTGGCAGAGGTTCGGGACAGCGCAGGTGGACCTCTTCGCGTCCCGGGAGAACACGCACTGCAGGTGGTGGTTCTCCCTCAGCCCTCGGGATCTTCCCCCGTTGGGGGTAGATGCGTTGGCACACACACCTTGGCCGCGGGCTCTCTTGTATGCGTTTCCCCCGCTCCAGCTGATCCTTCCTCTTCTGGAACGGGTCAGACAGGAGAGACTGTCCCTGATATTAGTGGCCCTGGAGAACCGTTCAGCTCTGTGGTTTCCAGAGCTGGCCGCGCTCTCGCGGTCGGCGCCTTGGCCATTACCATTCAGGCCGGATGCGCTTTCACAGGCCCACGGGACGGTGCACCACCCGCCCGATGTCTCGGGACGGCTGTTGGTTTGGCTCCTGAGAGGTTGATCCTGCAGGGCAAAGGTTTGCCTGAGACGGTTATCAACACTATTCAGAGTGCTCGTGCGCCTTCTACTTCTTCCCTCTATGCGGCGAAGTGGTGCGCCTTCTCTAATTGGTGTGAGACGAACCACGCTGTCCCATCTCAATGCGAGGTGGGAAGCGTGCTTTCGTTCCTGCAAAACTTATTGGAAAAAGGTTTGGCCTTCTCCACTATCAAGGTCTATGCGGCAGCCGTTTCGACTGGCCATGCAGGCTGTGATGGTGGACCGATCTTCAGCCATCCACTGGTCAAGAGATTCTTGCGTGGGGCTAGACGGGTTAGGCCTGTTTCACGCGTGCTTACACCACGCTGGGATCTCCCCACCGTGTTGCGCGGATTGTCCAGGGATCCTTTCGAGCCTCTCTCCCAGGCCCCTTTGGATGCCCTGTCATTTAAGACGGCGCTCTTGTTGGCCTTGGTTTCTGCCAAGCGGGCCGGTGAGCTAACCGCTCTGTCTGTCAGCCCGAGTTGCTTGTTGCTAAACGAGGACAGCTCCTTCGCTCTGCTCAGCCCTAATCCTGCGTTCCTCCCGAAGAACATTAATAGTTATTTTCGGTCGAGGGATATTGTGCTTAAGGCTTTTCACCCCCCGCCTCATTCTAGTGAGGCGGAGGCGGAGTTGCATCTCCTGTGCCCGGTTCGGGCGTTGGCTATGTACGTGAATCGCTCGGCAGCGTTCCGCTCCACACAACAGTTGTTTGTCTGTTATAGCGACGCTAGCAGGGGCCGCGCTCTCTCTAAGCAGCGGTTTTCTCGCTGGGTATGTGAGGGTGTTTTGCCTAGCCTACTCTCGGCAGGGCTTGGCGCCACCGTTGGGCGTTAAAGCTCACTCCACACGGAGCGTGGCCGCTTCAACGGCTCTACTCAAGGGCGTTTCGGTGGAAGACATCTGCGCGGCTGCGTCTTGGTCTTCCCCCGGCCCCTTTGTCCGTTTTTACATGTTAAACATGTCCAGGGGCTCACTCGGCAACTCTGTGCTAGAGTCCGGGACCCCTTTTATGGCTTAAGAATATAGACATGTTCTTTAAAGCGCCGTGGTTGGATTTCCTCTCGCCGGCTGGCGAGTTGGTCTTGATTACCAGTCTCTTACTCTCCCACCTTTTTTCAAATGAAAAACAGGCTAGGGGGTTTTCTATTGGCTCGCCAATTGTCTGGTGGTTTTGTTTACCAGTGAGGCACTCCCGCCGTTTTCTTCAAATAAGAAACGGCCGAGAGAGTCCCATTATTGGAGAGCCGAATTCCGTAGCTCCGCCCCCGGTGGTAGCGGACCTAATGGAAACCCGTGTTGCTCTGGTTTTCTTTTCCTTTTCATGGGTTCCATGAAGCACGGAATAGAGCCGGAGTCTTTACAGACTCACTTTCTTCTCCCTTGATCATTGCCTTGCTTGATCTAGGAGGAATTCGTTTTTATAAAGCTGTTGTGTTTTACACTTCCTTGGCTTTTTGAGTCTTAATGTGCTCTGGTGACTTAGGTCGTTTTGACTGGGGTCCAGCAGGAGTACATTGATCGGGCTCCGCTCGCAGCTTCACCTTAGCCCATAAGGCGAAGCCTAGACGGCGTAGCCTACATGAAATAGAAAGATAGTTATGTTATTATAACTCTAGTTATATGATTGTAGGCGTAGCCGTCTAGTTTCCCACCTGCTGTACCCTCCAAATGCTGAAAGAAAAGCGTGGACGATGAGCGACGGTATACACCGCTTTATATAGACACGATACCGTGGGCAATGTGGGCGGTGCCCACGCTGATAGGTGCATAGTTTGAATTTTCACGGGACAAGCCCATAAGGCGAAGCCTAGACGGCTACGCCTACAATCATAGAACTAGAGTTATAATAACATAACTATCGTTCTCGCTAGAGCAGGTCGTACGTAACGGCGTAGCATACAAATGGATTATTGTTCTTTTCATGCTGTTCCCATCATAGGGCTTTGGGTTTTCATTCTGTTGTCCTTCTGGGAACCAGTGCGCTGCCTCATCACACGTTCCTCCAGGAATGCATGACAACTCTATGTATTTAACCATAAAGATAAGCCCAGCAGAACAGCACTTCCTTTTTATGAGAGTCCAGCCATTAATGTCAATAGTCAATAGTCATCCTTTATCTGACAAGGCATGATGATCTTTGATTGCTCCCAACGAGAAGCAACTAGAGCTTCTGTCTGGGCCTATTTTTAATAATGTGATTGTCACATTAACTAGTTTCTGTAGGCTTTCTGACTATTTTTGGTCTGTTGACATCAAATTTTGGATGATGGTGGCGATTCTAGTTGAGTTTAACGTGTCATGCAATGTGGGCAGGGCTGCTCAGCGACCGCGTTCCATTATGTTTATCGTAACCCTGCAGGCTGCAATGAGAATGGCCATACGAGCTAAAAGACTCCTATATGGTTGCAAAGTAGTCTGCCCCATGGTCATATTCTGTTGTTGTTTTAACTTGAATTATTCCGCCGGAATCTTTCGTTGTTTCTATATCAGATGCAGGTATGGCGAGTGGTGATGCACCTTTGATTAACAGTGTTGAGTTTCTGTTAAAAAAATAAATTGGAAGAGATTAAATTTGGAAGAGAAGTTTGCCATCAAACAACTTTGCCCAGTCAGACCGGAAATATGCACACAGGACAAAGGGATTTATGGAACACGGGTGTGAGTGATGTAAAGCATATATATATATATATATATATAGATAGATAGATAGATAGATAGATAGATAGATAGATAGATAGATAGATAGATAGATAGATAGATAGATAGATAGATAATATATAAAATATATAATACAATATTATAAATAATATGTACATATATATATAAAAAAAAAAAAAATTGGGTGTGGTCATCATAAACCAATAGTTGGTATGGTCCCCTCTGAAATATACGCACGCTACTGCAAACAAGTGTGTGGGGAGCTACAGGTGGGGGCTAACACACTGTTAGTATGTAGTGAAGGACACCCCCCCACACACACACACACGCACACACACCTACACACGCGCACTCACGCACGTACGTACACGCACACACCTACTGGGCAAAGCACTCTGAGGGGCTTGAGGAGCCTGATACAAATGCATTAATGAATATTAAATTCTCACTACCACCATTTGCTTTATATGAACTCTGGTTGATGAGTGTTTGTTCTTTGTTTGAGTAAGTGAGGATTTGTTTTGGCAGGGTGGAGGATAAATTTGAGGAGGAAGTCGTCAATCAGTCCCCACCAGAACCAAAACAGCACCCTGTCTGTAGGGAGGCAGCGCCCTAACTGGGCGCATCCAAGGGCCGTAGGTCCGCACCCGGGAGCCATAAAGGCTGGTCCTTCCCTAGTTTCCCGTCAGGCATCCATAAAGACTTATCTTATTCGGATGTAATGACGTTGAGCCGCGATAACCGTTGGGATGTCTGAGGAAAGCTCCAGCTTTCAGTGAAGATGTTAGCGATGAGCTGACGATGTTTGGAGGAGGGTGGTCCTCTCATCGCCACTGAGAATCAGTATATCTGTTCA
This sequence comes from Gadus morhua, assembly GCF_902167405.1. Lineage (NCBI taxonomy): Eukaryota > Metazoa > Chordata > Actinopteri > Gadiformes > Gadidae > Gadus > Gadus morhua. The sequence goes on along the minus strand of NC_044050.1, from coordinate 22,806,912 downwards.
AGTCTATTTAATAATGTACTGACAAACTAAGAAACACTATTATTCTAGTTGCTGATACTTAATAACAAATAAATAATATACATCTCACAAAGGACGCAAGATAACAACATCGAAGTAGGAAGAGGGCCTTGATGCCCGCGGCCGGAAATCCGATCGATTTTCACCGACAAAGACTTTGTTTTTGTTTTGATTGAGTGACCCATATCTAAAAGTGAATAAAATATATATTTTATAGTGAACAAAAAAGTGTTTAACAGTGAATAAAATACTGTTTAGCAGTGAATAAAATAGTATTTCGTTATGAATAAAAAGGTGTTTAATAGGGAAATTGGTAATCATGTTGAGTATGGAAGTAATATTTTATTTTTGTTTCATTTTTTATTATTTTCTTAAACACAAAACAAAACAACAAACAAAACAATCACAAACCTCATATACATACATCACAAGATAACAAAACTCAGAGGACATAACCAAACAATACACAGTACAACAGGGGGGGGGGGGTAGCAGATCCATAATATTCAATAAATTAATTTCAATGCCCAGTTTCTCAAATGAAGTCCTATAAAGTCTTAATTAAATAATTAATTAAAATCCATAGACCTTCATCTCCACGGTCTAGATCATTGAGGAACGAGGTTGCACGTTCCATTGACAGGAGATCCATAAAGTGTTTTAACCAATTGTCAGTGTTAGAGCAATTTGGTTTTTGTACCTTCCAATTCATCATAATGATTCGTTTAACCGACATAAAGGCTAAAGCTATAATGTGTTGCATAAGAGTTGCCTCAATATTTGCTGCTCTCCTGCCAAAAAGGCAAATTAGTGGGCAGAGTGCTATTTTCACTTTCAGAATATAAGACAAGTTACAGATCACATCTTTCCAAAATCTCTTTATTGAGGGGCCATTCCACAATAGATGTATCAATGTTCCTGCCTCTCCGCAACCATGCCTACACAAATGGGAGAGGGATTTGTCCATTTTCATTAATCTGCTTGGTAGCATGGAAGTAATATTGAGTAATGACAGAAGAATATGATGTGTGATGGTGTCTGTTGGGACTTCATATTATATTGCAATCAAAGCTCAGACCAAACTTATATTTGACCAAATGTGTATTTTATCACTTTCTTGTTATGTTAGCTTTACAACAGATAATCAAATAATTTGTTCAAACTAGTTCAGCAGACGCTAGTGCAGGTATTAATAGTAGGCAGTAGGTTTTAAACTTCTGGACACAGGTAGTAGAATGTATATAGTTTTATTAGTGGTTGTGCAGAATAGTAACTTCAGAGATAGGATGTCTCATGAAGTGTGTTCTAAACTGTTTGGTTGGAACATCTGGATGAAGAGCAGTCAGCACCAGCTCCAGATGTGAGCGACACTCCTCCGGTGGGCTAGCAGCTGGATCTCATCTCACAGATGTAGGGGAAGAAGTTGTTGCAGCGGTGGTTGGACCATCCCTTGTTCCCTGGGGGACAGAAACACCCTCAGCATCTTCACCACCTTAAAGAACCACCCCAGCATCTTCATCCCCTGACAGAAACACCCTCAGCCTCTTCATCCCCTGACAGAACCACCCTCAGCCTCTTCATTCCCTAACAGACCCACCCCAGCCTCTTCATCCCCTAACAGAACCACCCCAGCCTCTTCATCCCCTCCTCCCCATCATGACCCCCCATCATAACCACCACCACCACCACCTCCTTGGTTCTGCATGCTGTGCTGCATTGTGTTATTCTGGTGACGGGTGGGTCTACCTTCCGTGTTGATGAGGAGACACTGGTTTTCGCTGGGGGAGACGTCGGACTCCGTATTGACATAGTCGAAGGGACTTCCGCCCTCCCACCGCCACTCACCCTGCAGCCAATCACATGCCAGTTACCATCAGCCAATCACATTCCAGTTGCCGTCAGCCAATCACATGGCAGTTACCATCAGCCAATCACATTCCAGATACCATCAGCCAATCACATGGCAGTTACCATCAGCCATTTGTGTGTGTGTGTGTGTGTGTGTGTGTGTGTGTGTGTGTGTGTGTGTGTGTGTGTGTGTGTGTGTGTGTGTGTGTGTGTGTGTGTGTGTGTGTGTGTGTGTGTGTGTGTGCGTGAGTGTGTGCTGACCAGGAAGTGGTATCCCCCAGCCAGGCGAAGGTGTGGCCTCCTTTCTGGGCCAGGCGCTGCAGGTAGTGGTACTCCAAGGCGCTGTGGGCCGATGCCAGGCTGCCCTCCCGCTCTGCACATAGTCTCTGGAGCAAGGCATTCACACACACAGTATTTGTTATCAGTTTTACAGTTGCAGTATATGCAGCATGTATACAGGTGCAGCATTTGTATGCAGGTTTACAGGTGCAGTACACATGTAGCTTGTACCTCTGCTGTGCCCCAGCTTGCAGGATTGTTCTCCAGGTAGAAACAGTCACCACGGAAATTGTCCCAGCCGTCCAGGCAGAAGTTGATCCGCTCTGAGGGGGAGACAGAAGGGTTGGTCCGGTCCTGTAAGGAGCTCTGGGTGAACAGTGTTCATGTGTGGCGTCTGAGAGGCTTCTCACCTGCACGAGTCCCAGCTGGACTGGTCAGAGCTGAACTGTTGCGTGCTCCTGGAAGACAGACTCGAGGGTTAGTGGACAGAGAGACGACAGATCAATTCCACAACTCACACTTCACTGTTTAGAGTCTACCAATCGTCTGTCTGTCTACCTGTCTGCCTGCCTGTCTGTCTGTCTGCCTGTCTACCTATCTGTCTGTCTTCCGTCTCACTGTATGTCCTTCTAACCAGTCAGTCTGTTTACCTGTCAGTCTGTCTGCCTGTCTGTCCGTCTTTCTACCTGTCTTTCCGCCTGCCTGGTTGTTTTTCTCCCCGGCAACAGCCTGGTTCTGCTGATCCAGGATAAGCCAGACTAAGCGAGTGCAGGAGTGTTTATATGTTCTCCCTGATCTGGAAAAGCTCTACAAATAAACACGATCCAGGGAAGGATGCGCAGCATTCCCTTTGTGACTACGCCACACATGGTAATGGTACAATAGACAATTTAGAAAAGTCACACCTGTGTTAACATCTGTAGCAGGCACACGCTAAAGGCTTCACAGGCAGGATCGGGACAACAAAGTCGTTTGGACACATGATATTAGTAGTGGAATGTTCTAGTGAAGCGAGAGACGGCGCGCCGTTCACCAGAGCCGGGGGACTGACCTGGAGCCGCTCCGACGGCCAGCACCCCCCCGAGGAGAACTAGGGCGAGAAGACCCTCATGACCAAGAGGATGATGTTCAGGAAGCTCTGGATGAGGAGGAGGTAGGAGGAGCAGGTCTGAGGAGCAGGTCTGAGGAGCAGCTAAGAGGTCGTAGGAGCAGGCAGGAGGGAGATGTTACCTGTTTGCAGGTGATACTGGTGTCAGGACAGTCCACTCTTTATATACAACTCATTCATGTATCGTCACCACAATAAAATATCGTGGACGCCTCTTCATTGAGGAAGTGTTGGGCAACACTGTGTTGGATTGTGACTCAAACATCTCCACACACTGGAATTCTGAAGACTCAGAAGGATGTGGAATTCAGATTTATGGAGCTGCACTAGAAGGAAGTAGTTGCTTGACTTGACTTCCCTTACTTATTCACCAGAATTCTGATAAACTCGTTCATTAAAAACAACAGAGCATATAATTCGTTACCCACATTGTTCCCTAAATTCTAAGATAATTATGTCCTTAATTAGAAAAACAAGAGCAGAATCTTCTTTTTGGTGATTCGGCTCACACAGTATAACCTACAGACCACACAGAACAAGGGAGACAACAAGTCTGACTGGACAGACACAAAATACATCACATTAAAACTAGACACATGCGTTAATAGATAGATAGAAAGATAATTAAATATGTTCTATTATTTGCCTTGCGGAGCCAGCCAATCCCGTTCGCGTATGCAAATTAGCCATGTGCGCCTAAGAAAGACGTAATGTTGAGAAGTCATACCAAAAACGGATAGCAAGTGAAAGCTAAACCAGACTGTATCACTCACATACTTTATATATTTTGCTGTGAATAATGAGGGTATCAATAAATCTGATTATTTCCCAAAACCCTCGAGAGCTGTTACTATGGAGATTTAACGTTTTAACGATTAAAACATTACTTTTCTGTTTGAAGACGACAGTGTATAAGATATATAGTATAGGCCTACGTAGACACTGTAAGTATATAGATAGCAAGTAGGCCTAGATAGTTGATAGTTTCAAGAATGGATGATTATTTATTAATTCATGAAGTTGAAAAACGAGTAGGCCTACAGCTTTACGACCACAGTGACCTGAAATATAAGGATAAACGTCAAAGAGATGCCGGATGGAGAGCTGTTTCGGAGGCAGTTGGCATAACTGGTGAGTAACTTCTATACTATACTTCTATACTATAAGCAGCTATTGAACTGGACCCTAGTAATACAGAGATCAAAAAAGATAAAGGAGCCATTTTTAACGCGTCCAGTGTAGCCGGTTTAATTTAGAATTTTCCGCTTGGTGAACGTTCTATTTCCGCACGAGTGAATTTCCGCGTCTGGTGTAGCCGTAGCGTAAGGTGGCAAGAACCACAAATAACATGCATGATTGCCCACAGCAGTATAATTTCGAATTTCGTCAGACGTGAGAGGGCGAATGAAGAATTGCCGGGAACTGCCAATTAAATGCATGGTCAGAGGAGAATGAGTGGAGAGTTGCTATCATTTAGCAAAGCAGCAACGAGCGCTGGAGCTAGTCAATGAACAGCAGTGCATACAATACGACACTTTTATTTATTTTTTACTGTTAGTGAATAGCACCGCGGGATAGTCAACGTTTTCTTTATATCTAGTGACAGCGATTATGTCTTAAGTACCGGTAAACTTAGTCAGAAGATCTAGAAATAGAAGGCAAAATGCTAGCTATTGGCTAACTTAGCCACGCTAACTATCAGCCGCGCAATCAGTGCACTTGCAAATGAGTGCCTGCAAGTATAAACCGATCGTGGTGTGACATTATTTAACCATCAACCTACCGCAAATCCGACCAGACAGATGTACATTGATTGAAACACATACACAAAGCACGTTGTCCAAACGGGCGTATGCTGAGAGACAGCCCACAACAAGCCAAACATCACCACGGCGGGTGTGCTCTCTCACTCTCGCACGCCCGTACAAAATCACTCCAACTTATCCATCTCCAAGGCTATGCTGCTCCCCTAAGACCACAACTAACCACAAGGCCTTCATCACCATGCAGTATGCCGAAGCCGGAAAGGACACACGCACAGTGGCAGACACTCGTCTTATGCAAAACAATCCGTTTTATCATCAACATTCAGTCACTGCAAAGATAGAAAGCCTAGCCTATTACCACAAGTTAGAATGGACCCAAAGTATGTGAGTGATACAGTCTGGTTTAGCTTTCACTTGCTATCCGTTTTTGGTATGACTTCTCAACATTACGTCTTTCTTAGGCGCACATGGCTAATTTGCATACGCGAACGGGATTGGCTGGCTCCGCAAGGCAAATAATAGAACATATTTAATTATCTTTCTATCTATCTATTAACGCATGTGTCTAGTTTTAATGTGATGTATTTTGTGTATGTCCAGTCAGACTTGTTGTCTCCCTTGTTCTGTGTGGTCTGTAGGTTATACTGTGTGAGCCGAATCACCAAAAAGAAGATTCTGCTCTTGTTTTTCTAATTAAGGACATAATTATCTTAGAATTTAGGGAACAATGTGGTAACGAAATTATATGCTCTGTTGTTTTTAATGAACGAGTTTATCAGAATTCTGGTGAATAAGTAAGGAAGTCAAGTCAAGCAACTACTTCCTTCTAGTGCAGCTCCATAAATCTGAATTCCACATCCTTCTGAGTCTTCAGAATTCCAGGGTGTGGAGATGTTTGAGTCACAATCCAACACAGTGTTGCCCAACACTTCCTCAATGAAGAGGCGTCCACGATATTTTATTCCGGTGACGATACATGAATGAGTTGTATATAAAGAGTGGACTGTCCTGACACCAGTATCACCTGCAACAGGTACATCTCCCTCCTGCCTGCTCCTACGACCTCTTAGCTGCTCCTCAGACCTGCTCCTCAGACCTGCTCCTCCTACCTCCTCCTCATCCAGAGCTTCCTGAACATCATCCTCTTGGTCATGAGGGGTCTTCTCGCCCTAGTTCTCCTCGGGGGGGTGCTGGCCGTCGGAGCGGCTCCAGGTCAGTCCCCCGGCTTCTGGTGAACGGCGCGCCGTCTCTCGCTTCACTAGAACATTCCACTACTAATATCATGTGTCCAAAGGACTTTGTTGTCCCGATCCTGCTGTGAAGCCTTTAGCGTGTGCCTGCTACAGATGTTAACACAGGTGTGACTTTTCTAAATTGTCTATTGTACCATTACCATGTGTGGCGTAGTCACAAAGGGAATGCTGCGCATCCTTCCCTGGATCGTGTTTATTTGTAGAGCTTTTCCAGATCAGGGAGAACATATAAACACTCCTGCACTCGCTTAGTCGGGCTTATCCTGGATCACCAGAACCAGGCTGTTGCCGGGGAGAAAAACAACCAGGCAGGCGGAAAGACGGAAAGACAGGTAGAAAGACGGACAGACAGGCAGACAGACTGACAGGTAAACAGACTGACTGGTAGAAGGACATACAGTGAGACGGAAGACAGACAGATAGGTAGACAGGCAGACAGACAGACAGGCAGGCAGACAGGTAGACAGACAGACGGATTGGTAGACTCTAAACAGTGAAGTGTGAGTTGTGGAATTGATCTGTCGTCTCTCTGTCCACTAACCCTCGAGTCTGTCTTCCAGGAGCACGCAACAGTTCAGCTCTGACCAGTTCAGCTGGGACTCGTGCAGGTGAGAAGCCTCTCGGACGCCACACATGAACACTGTTCACCCAGAGCTCCTTACAGGACCGGACCAACCCTTCTGTCTCCCCCTCAGAGCGGATCAACTTCTGCCTGACGGCTGGGACAATTTCCGTGGTGACTGTTTCTACCTGGAGAACAATCCTGCAAGCTGGGGCACAGCAGAGGTACAAGCTACATGTGTACTGCACCTGTAAACCTGCATACAAATGCTGCACCTGTTTACATGCTGGCATATACTGCAACTGTAAAACTGATAACAAATACTGTGTGTGTGAATGCCTTGCTCCAGAGACTATGTGCAGAGCGTGAGGGCAGCCTGGCATCGGCCCACAGCGCCTTGGAGTACCACTACCTGCAGCGCCTGGCCCAGAAAGGAGGCCACACCTTCGCCTGGCTGGGGGGATACCACTTCCTGGTCAGCACACACACACACACACACACACACACACACACACACCACACACACACACACACACACACACACACACACACACACACACACACACACACACACACACACACACACACACACACCACACACACACACACACACAAATGGCTGACGGCAACTGAATGTGATTGGCTGATGGTAACTGCCATGTGATTGGCTGCAGGGTGAGTGGCGGTGGGAGGGCGGAAGTCCCTTCGACTATGTCAATACGGAGTCCGACGTCCTCCCCCAGCGAAAACCAGTGTCTCCTCATCAACACGGAAGGTAGACCCACCCGTCACCAGAACTAACACAATGCAGCACAGCATGCAGAACCAAGGAGGTGGTGGTGGTGGTGGTTATGATGGGGGGTCATGATGGGGAGGAGGGGATGAAGAGGCTGGGGTGGTTCTGTTAGGGGATGAAGAGGCTGGGGTGGGTCTGTTAGGGAATGAAGAGGCTGAGGGTGGTTCTGTCAGGTGATGAAGAGGCTGAGGGTGTTTCTGTCGGGGGATGAAGATGCTGGGGTGGTTCTTTAAGGTGGTGAAGATGCTGAGGGTGTTTTCTGTCCCCCAGGGAACAAGGGATGGTCCAACCACCGCTGCAACAACTTCTTCCCCTACATCTGTGAGATGAGATCCAGCTGCTAGCCCACCGAGGAGTGTCGCTCACATCTGGAGCTGGTGCTGACTGCTCTTCATCCAGATGTTCCAACCAAACAGTTTTAGAACACACTTCATGAGACATCCTATCTCTGAAGTTACTATTCTGCACGACCACTAATAAAACTATATACATTCTACTACCTGTGTGTCCAGAAGTTTAAAACCTACTGCCTACTATTAATACCTGCACTAGCGTCTGCTGAACTAGTTTGAACAAATTATTTGATTATCTGTTGTAAAGCTAACATAACAAGAAAGTGATAAAATACACATTTGGTCAAATATAAGTTTGGTCTTAGCTTTGATTGCAATATAATATGAAGTCCCAACAGACACCATCACACATCATATTCTTCTGTCATTACTCAATATTACTTCCATACTACCAAGCAGATTAATGAAAATGGACAAATCCCTCTCCCATTTGTGTAGGCATGGTTGCGGAGAGGCAGGAACATTGATACATCTATTGTGGAATGGCCCCTCAATAAAGAGATTTTGGAAAGATGTGATCTGTAACTTGTCTTATATTCTGAAAGTGAAAATAGCACTCTGCCCACTAATTTGCCTTTTTGGCAGGAGAGCAGCAAATATTGAGGCAACTCTTATGCAACACATTATAGCTTTAGCCTTTATGTCGGTTAAACGAATCATTATGATGAATTGGAAGGTACAAAAACCAAATTGCTCTAACACTGACAATTGGTTAAAACACTTTATGGATCTCCTGTCAATGGAACGTGCAACCTCGTTCCTCAATGATCTAGACCGTGGAGATGAAGGTCTATGGATTTTAATTAATTATTTAATTAAGACTTTATAGGACTTCATTTGAGAAACTGGGCATTGAAATTAATTGATTGAATATTATGGATCTGCTACCCCCCCCCCCCCTGTTGTACTGTGTATTGTTTGGTTATGTCCTGTGAGTTTTGTTATCTTGTGATGTATGTATATGAGGTTTGTGATTGTTTTGTTTGTTGTTTTGTTTTGTGTTTAAGAAAATAATAAAAAATATGAAACAAAAATAAAATATTACTTCCATACTCAACATGATTACCAATTTCCCTATTAAACACCTTTTTATTCATAACGAAATACTATTTTATTCACTGCTAAACAGTATTTTATTCACTGTTAAACACTTTTTTGTTCACTATAAAAATATATATTTTATTCACTATTAGATATGGGTCACTCAATCAAAACAAAAACAAAAGTCTTTGTCGGTGAAAATCGATCGGATTTCCGGCCGCGGGCATCAAGGCCCTCTTCCTACTTCGATGTTGTTATCTTGCGTCCTTTGTGAGATGTATTATTTATTTGTTATTAAGTATCAGCAACTAGAATAATAGTGTTTCTTAGTTTGTCAGTACATTATTAAATAGACTTGAACAGATATCCTGATTCTCAGTGGCGATGAGAGGACCACCCTCCTCCAAACATCGTCAGCTCATCGCTAACATCTTCACTGAAAGCTGGAGCTTTCCTCAGACATCCCAACGGTTATCGCGGCCTCAACGTCATTACATCCGAATAAGATAAGTCTTTATGGATGCCTGACGGGAAACTAGGGAAGGACCAGCCTTTATGGCCCCCGGGTGCGGACCTACGGCCCTTGGATGCGCCCAGTTAGGGCGCTGCCTCCCTACAGACAGGGTGCTGTTACCGTGGTGAAGTTAGTTTTAGGTTGGATATTCGACGGATATTCAGTCCAGTTCCAGCTGCGACTTCCCGGAGATTTGCCCGACAATAGCAGCAGGAGAACGGTTAGCGCACCTCGCAGAGCCTCGCGGTGAATCGCTGGAAACTGATTTAGGGACCGTCAATAAATTACTTCACGTAAATATATCAATACAAAATACTTGCAGTATTTTTTCAATAGCTTCCATGCCATGTGACCCAGTGACTCCAAACCAGTATCCAATTGTAGAACTAAACTCTAAGAATAGGACACACCACTTTTTATGGTATTTTAGTGCTTTCTCTATTTTATATGAATATTAATATGCAGGAATGATCATATTTCTTTCAATAGCTTCCATGCCACTGTGACCCAGTGACTCCAAACCAGTATCCAATTGTAGAACTAAACCCTTAGAATAAGAACACACCACTTGTTATAGTATTTTATTCCTTCCTCTATTTTATATGAATATTAATATGCAGGACATGATCATATTTCTTTCAATAGCTTCCATGCCATGTGACCCAGTGACTCCAAACCAGTATCCAATTGTAGAACTAAACCCTTAGAATAAGGACACACCACTTGTTATAGTATTTTTATTCCTTCCTCTATTTTATATGAATATTGATATGCAGGAATTATCATATTTCTTCAATAGCTTCCATGCCACGTGACCCAGTGACTCCAAAACCAGTATCCACTTGTAGAACTAACCCCTGAGAATAGGACACACCACTTTTTATGGTATTTTAGTTGCTTTCTCTATTTATATGAATATTAATATACAGAAATGATCATATTTCTTTCAATAGCTTCCATGGCCATGTGACCCAGTGTCTCCAAACCAGTATCCACTTGTAGAACTAAACCCTAAGAATAGGACACACCACTTTTTATGGTATTTTAGTGCTTCTCTATTTTATATGAATATTAATATACAGGAAACGATCATATTTCTTTCAATAGCTTCCATGCCACGTGACCCAGTGACTCCAAACCAGGTATCCACTTGTAGAACTAAACCCTGAGAATAGGACACACCACTTTTTATGGTATTTTAGTGCTTCCTCTATTTTATATGAATATTAATATGCAGGAATGATCATATTTCTTTCAATAGCTTCCATGCCATGTGACCCAGTGACTCCAAACCAGTATCCACTTGTAGAACTAAACCCTGAGAATAGGACACACCACTTTTTATGGTATTTTATTGCTTCCTCTATTTTATATGAATATTAATATGCAGGAATGATCATATTTCATTCAATAGCTTCCATGCCATGTGACCCAGTGACTCCAAACCAGTATCTAATTGTATTATTAAACCCTGAGAATAAGACACACCACTTGTTATGGTATTTTAGTGCTTCCTCTATTTTATATGAATATTAATATGCAGGAATGATCATATTTCATTCAATAGCTTCCATGCCATGTGACCCAGTGACTCCAAACCAGTATCTAATTGTATTATTAAACCCTGAGAATAAGACACACCACTTGTTATGGTATTTTAGTGCTTCCTCTATTTTATATGAATATTAATAAGCAGGAATTATCATATTTCTTTCAATAGCTTCCATGCCACGTGACCCAGTGACTCCAAACCAGTATCCAATTGTAGAACTAAAGCCTAAGATTAGGACACACCACTTTTTATGGTATTTTAGTGATTTCTCTATTTTATATGAATATTAATATGCAGGAATGATCATATTTCTTTCAATAGCTTCCATGCCACGTGACCCAGTGACTCCAAACCAGTATCCACTTGTAGAACTAAACCCTGAGAATAGGACACACCACTTTTTATGGTATTTTATTGCTTCCTCTATTTTATATGAATATTAATATGCAGGAATGATCATATTTCTTTCAATAGCTTCCATGCCATGTGACCCAGTGACTCCAAACCAGTATCCACTTGTAGAACTAAACCCTGAGAATAGGACACACCACTTTTTATGGTATTTTAGTGCTTCCTCTATTTGATATGAATATTAATAAGCAGGAATGATCATATTTCTTTCAATAGCTTCCATGCCATGTGATCCAGTGACTCCAAACCAGTATCCACTTGTAGAACTAAACCCTGAGAATAGGACACACCACTTTTTATGGTATTTTAGTGCTTCCTCTATTTTATATGAATATTAATATGCAGGAATGATCATATTTCATTCAATAGCTTCCATGCCATGTGACCCAGTGACTCCAAACCAGTATCTAATTGTATTATTAAACCCTGAGAATAGGACACACCACTTGTTATGGTATTTTAGTGCTTCCTCTATTTTATATGAATATTAATAAGCAGGAATTATCATATTTCTTTCAATAGCTTCCATGCCACGTGACCCAGTGACTCCAAACCAGTATCCAATTGTAGAACTAAAGCCTAAGATTAGGACACACCACTTTTTATGGTATTGGAAGCTATTGAATGAAATATGATCATTCCTGCATATTAATATTCATATAAAATAGAGGAAGCACTAAAATACCATAAAAAGTGGTGTGTCCTATTCTCAGGGTTTAGTTCTACAAGTGGATACTGGTTTGGAGTCACTGGGTCACGTGGCATGGAAGCTATTGAAAGAAATATGATCATTCCTGCATATTAATATTCATATAAAATAGAGAAATCACTAAAATACCATAAAAAGTGGTGTGTCCTAATCGTAGGCTTTAGTTCTACAATTGGATACTGGTTTGGAGTCACTGGGTCACGTGGCATGGAAGCTATTGAAAGAAATATGATAATTCCTGCTTATTAATATTCATATAAAATAGAGGAAGCACTAAAATACCATAACAAGTGGTCTGTCTTATTCTCAGGGTTTAATAATACAATTAGATACTGGTTTGGAGTCACTGGGTCACATGGCATGGAAGCTATTGAAAAAACTGCAAGTATTTTGTATTGATATATTTACGTGAAGTAATTTATTGACGGTCCCTAAATCAGTTTCTAGCGATTCACCGCGAGGCTCTGCGAGGTGTGCTAACCGTTCTCCTGCTGCTATTGCCGGGCCAAATCTCCGTGAAGTCGCGGCTGGAACTGGACTGAATATCTGTCGAATACCCAACCTAAAACTAACTTCACCGCGGTGGTGCTGTTTTGGTTCTGGTGGGGACTGATTGACGACTTCCTCCTCAAATTTATCCTCCACCCTGCCAAAACAAATCCTCACTTACTCAAACAAAGAACAAACACTCATCAACCAGAGTTCATATAAAGCAAATGGTGGTAGTGAGAATTTAATATTCATTAATGCATTTGTATCAGGCTCCTCAAGCCCCTCAGAGTGCTTTGCCCAGTAGGTGTGTGTGCGTGTGCGTACGTGCGTGAGTGCGCGTGTGTGCGCGTGTGTAGGTGTGTGTGTGCGTGTGTGTGTGTGTGGGGGGGGTGTCCTTCACTACATACTAACAGTGTGTTAGCCCCCCACCTGTAGCTCCCCACACACTTGTTTGCAGTAGCGTGCGTATATTTCAGAGGGGACCATACCAACTATTGGTTCATGATGACCACACCCAATTTTTTTTTTTTTTATATATATATGTACATATTATTTATAATATTGTATTATATATTTTATATATTATCTATCTATCTATATATATATATATATATATATATATATATATATATATATATATATGCTTTACATCACTCACACCCGTGTTCCATAAATCCCTTTGTCCTGTGTGCATATTTCCGGTCTGACTGGGCAAAGTTGTTTGATGGCAAACTTCTCTTCCAAATTTAATCTCTTCCAATTTATTTTTTAACAGAAACTCAACACTGTTAAGCCCAGTTCAGACCAAAGATTCACCTTGCAACGGCTTGCAACGAGACGGTTTTAGAACGTCGCAGGGGCGGTGTGAACGGGTCGTTGCAAGCCGTTGCAAGCCGTTGCAAGCCGTTGCAAGGCGTCGCAAGGCGTTGCAAGGAGTCGCCAGAGATTGAACATGTCAAATCGCAAGGTCCAGTTTTAGAACGCGGCGATTTCTTCAGCCAATCACAGCACAGAACAACTTGTACGTCACGGCCTACTCCGTCCCGGTACCGTACTGTCGTATTTTGTTGATGTATTTGCACTTTTAATCTTGCTGAATTCTACGACGAATAATTGTGTCCAAAATACAGATATGAGGACGACAAATGACCTGAAAAGATTTGGTTGGGGTTTGTCTAATTTTTCCTGCATTTACAGTGTGGGCGCAGAATTCGACGGTGCGCTAGATTGATTGTGGCATCGTTGATTGCGACCTGCGTTGCTTGTGGACTCTGTGATGATCGCAGACACGAATAATTGTGTCCAAATACAGATATGAGGACGACAAATGACCTGAAAACACTTGGTTGGGGTTTGACTCATTTTCCCCGCATTTACAGTGTGGTCGCAGATTTCGACGGTCTGCTGTCATGAAATGTGACCCATCGGGAATTGCGACCTGCTGCTTGTGGACTCTGTGATGATCGCAGACATGAATAATTGTGTGCACATACAGATATGAGGACGACAAATGACCGGAAAATGCAATGTATCCAACAACGGGTAATCTAAACTAACTGTAAGCTCCAGCTATTTACTCCAATGCAGATGTAGTGGAGAATGACAAGACATAGTAACTCTAGCCTACTCTCAAGTAAAATAGAACTAATTGCAAACCTAACTAACCGCAAACCTAACTAATCGAACCTAACCTACGCAAATGATGATTGTTGTTGCGGCTCTCAGCATGTGCCAGAGCGTTCACAGTTGCTATGGAAACCACCTAGCGTCGCAGTCCGTTGCAGCGCGTTGCAGCCAGTGTGAACTGCCCAGTTTTAGAACGTCGCAGCCCGTCTCGTTTCAAGGCGTTGCAAGGCGTTGCGAGTTGCAAGCCGTTGCAAGGTGAATCTTTGGTCTGAACTGGGCTTTTTTTTTTTTTTTTTTTTTATTAGACGCCAGTTCTAGGCTGAGGCTACCTTCCATCACGTCTCCCCAACGTGACGACATCGCCGAATGGCGTTAGACGACACCCGTTACTGCCAAAAACTGGACGTTAACACTATTTTAGAGACATTTTATAAATGATACACATTTGAGTGCTTTATGTACCCATTAATCAGAACTTCCGGTTAACCTGCACGTAGTTCTTTAATCTTAGGTGAATGCATTACGTTTCCGTAACTGGGGACTAGTACGTTCGAATGAACGTCAGCTGACTAGATTTTTGGTTAGGTTTTTGCTCGGCTCTAGTGCGCCCTACATTTACATTTAGGGCATTTAGAAGACGCTTTTATCCAAAGCGACTCTGCCCTGCTGGCAGAAAGGAGTATAATGGAGGTATAATGTGACGACATCCGATATTTATTTTTAAAAAAGTTATCATTTTAAGCTTTTTCTCATGTCTCTAAAAAAGGTTCGGAAAAATCAAAAAGCAAAAAAGCAAAATATATTTAATTTGAAACGTTTAGGACCTCGGTGTATCTCGAGATACTTCACTATAAGGAAACTTGTGCGTCAGCCTATCTTCAGTGACTAGGCTTTATATCTAATCATACAAGAGGTGACTAACACTTCCTCACTGTAAGTGGACCATATAGATTTTTTATTTTTTTTTATTTGTTGTGGATCAGTGTCATGGCCAGGATCTGGCATGTTGTGATGTCCTGATATTGGCAATGATTTTTAACAGAAACATCCCTCGCCTGTCATGACAGGATGGAACTTCTTATTCATAGTTATGATTTTTACATAATGTGTGCATTTTTTTAGGCTTGCAAAGTGTACTCGTAATCGTTGACCGATCATTCGGGGTATTAACAGCCGAAGGGATGACTGTTGGCTTGTGTGGACGTTAATTCATTTTTTATTATTATTATATACACTACATTGTTTAAACACACTGAGAAATAATTGGTCAACCTGATATTTTAACTTCATGTTTGATCATTTGACACACAAAGTAAATAAAAAGTTTGGTTGCAAATAAGAAGTGTATTTTCCATAGGAAGTGACCTACAGTACATACCTATCCATTTGCATATATTTACCTACCCTGTTAAAAGCCTGCATACCCTCCCTTTAAACGTATCAAGGGGGACTACCACTGCTTTAGATGACAGCCTGCACACCCTCTACTAATCCTTTAACTAAACGTACCAGAACCATTGCTCTAGATAGGGTTAGACAGCCTGCACAACCTCTACTTATCCAGCAAATAAACGTTACATTGGGGAAAATGGGTTACAATTAGTGTAAATCTGTTCAATCTGCTATTGAGGGAATTAATATCCGCTAGGGTCAACCTGACCGATGGAATCTGACCCATCAAGATATGAACTGAGTCAAACCTTTGTGTGGTGACACCGTGTCTCATACTGGGAATTAAAGTGAATAGTGGGTTCTAGGGCTGTAACGATACACAAACTCACGATTCGGTTTGTATCACGATTTTTGACCCACGGTTCGATACATCCCACGATTTTTTGAAATTTAAAAAGCATTTTATTTAAACAACACTTATATACCAATTAACTTAATGTAACATTTAATAACAAATAATTTGGAACACTGAACAGATTTGAACAGAAAGAATACAATTAAAGTATAGCTAAATGAATAAAGAAATAACGTGTGGGAGGATGCTTTTTTTCAACTGTTTGGTTGGTTTAGTCAAATATCCTTATTAGCACTTATTATTAGGCTATGTAGCTTAAATAATGACATAATCAGGCCGTATAGAATGCAACATGTTTAATAGCTTAACTTTCAATAGATGGAGAAAAACCTGAATGTCATGAACGTCGCAATAACGAGGCGTTACGAGTAGCATATGTGTGTGCGCCAGAATGGCAATGTGCGTATGCGTGTGTGAGTGACGTCAGCGAGTGAGTGGACGAGCGAGGAGAGCGAGCGGTAGCGCGTGTGTCTAGTGAAGAAGCGAACGAGTCCGGTAGAATAAAGTACCCATCCTGTCAATAATCGGTGGCCGCTTCATTCCGACCTATAAGCAGACAAACTGCCAGTCAAATCACACAAACACTAGAGACAGGATCACACAGGCCCCCTCTGGATAAATGTCGTTCATATCGCATATGAGCACTTCGACGGCTGTGGAGAAATGCGATCCTCCGTAGCCACGGAGGATTGCAGTCGCATACTTACGGCATCGATAGGAGGGGCGCTGTCAGCAGACTATTATTTAGACAAATTATTAGCAAATTTCAATCGGGACAATTTGACCGCAGAGTTAGAAAGGGCGTATCGCGCTTCTGCCTTCTCACACCGCGAGACAGTTTCGTGGCTTTGAGTATCGCGATTTTCGGTTTGATACGCGTATCGTTACAGCCCTAGTGGGTTCCTTATGTGAACTGCTGAATATTCTCTGGTTTAGTTAAAAACGTGTGTTGTGAATGAGTGAATTACAAGTACTTAATTTAAAGGTTTAAAAGTGTTTATTAGTGTTATTTCAAGTGACTTTACATGAACCCAAAAATAAGGGGAAGTAAAGGTCCCTTTAGGTAGAGTAAATAAATAATTCATCATTACTCAGAAAACGGGATCACCTACTTTGGAAGTAGGGCCGTCTCCACTACCCTTATATGGGAAGGGGGAAGGGTTTTAGCGACAGTTCATTTGAGAGAACAGAGCACAAAAGTCCAGGTAGCCGCACGACAGAAAGAATTTCTAGGGCCCATCTAACTGATATTGTTAACACTCATAACCAACGTTACTGAATCCACCATTACAAATTGAGCAGGCAATTTTTCATGTTATTTTCTTGTGGGACTTTCTGCTGTATGAGAGGGGCCATATTGTATGGTTGTTTTAGCGGATGGTTTGGGTCACCGGTATTTTGTTGTGAGGAGCTACATTAGAGTGCTTTGGAAGGGTTTTCTTTTGGTTTGACTTAGTTTGGGTGTAGTGGTGTTTTATTCATAATTTGCATACATATTGGGATACAATAATCTCTTCTTGTAGACCCCTCTTAAGGCTGTGATTATCTCTGTTGCTTGTACACCTTTTCCAAACTAAACTTTTTCCTTCCACTCAACTTTCTGTGAATATGTTTGAATACAGCACTCTGTGAAAAGCCCACTTCTTAAGACGGTGTGTGAATGTATGGTGTGAGGTGGAGTTTCTAATGTCCACTGGCAGTGGCAATTGGTTCCATAGTTTAGAGGCTCTCACAGAAAAGCATAATTGGCCAAAGGAACTGGACCTAAGAGGGACTACACAGTCCCCTCTTAAGGCAGACCTTGTGGTTCTGCTGCTAGATGACTTCTGCTGTATAAAGTGCAGAGTGGTGGGGGAGCCTTCCCATTAATGATCATAAAGATTAGGCATGCATCACTGTGTTTTAAAAATATTTTCCCAACTGAGTAAGTTATATTTGTTATTTGTCCAATACTTTAAGTGCTTGTTTGTGA
Source organism: Gadus morhua (assembly GCF_902167405.1). Lineage (NCBI taxonomy): Eukaryota > Metazoa > Chordata > Actinopteri > Gadiformes > Gadidae > Gadus > Gadus morhua. Next base: position 22,788,805 of record NC_044050.1, on the reverse strand, counting down.
AGTGATAAAATAGGCCGTAATGTTGTGCTACATGCCTGGTTCCAGCATGTCATACAATATGTTAGGTGAGGGATTATCATAGTATTCATGTATAGCTTTGCTACAGGTGTTGTCAAACAGTTTCCTTATGCACCTGAAGTTCGCTAGGTTATATTTGATTATTTGCACTACCTTTCTCACTTGATGTTTAAATGATAGAGTAGAGTCAAGAATAATGCCTAGATATTTAAACTGTGTAACTGTTTGAATGACATCCCCAGACACACAGACATTGGGTTCACAGTGAGATACAGTTTTGCTTTTGCTAAAAAACATACAGACTGTCTTCTTAACATTGAGATTCAGCTGTGAGCAAGTAAGCCATTTACGTACATGTACCATTGTGTCACTGAGCTTGGCAGCAGCTTGGGCTTTAGTTTTTGCATGAACATATATGACTGTATCATCAGCATACATCTGAATCTCACATCAAGTGCACACTGATGGCAGTAATTTATGTAGATGCTGAACAGAATAGGGCAGAATTGAGAAATAAAAATAAGACATTTTGTGGATGAGTATTTCATGGTTGAACTTGACAGTGTCAAAAGCTTTTTTTCAAATCTAAGAAAATTGCTCCAACTTTACCTCCTTCGTCCAATTTTGACTTGATGTTTTCCACAAAGGAACAAATAGCTGTCTCAGTGGAGTGATTGGCCCTAAAGCCAAATTGCATGGGGTGCAGTTTAAAAGGACTACTGTTTAGATGCTCAGTCAATTGCTCCACATTTTCAGAGATCTTAGACATGACGGGTAAAATACTAATTGGCCTATAGTTATTCATATCAGTTGTATCTCCTGATTTATAGACTGGCACAACAATGGCTGAATTCCAGGCGTTTGGGAATTTTCCCTCCTTAAAGAGGTGTTTATGATTTCAGTAACAGGCCCTGTGAAGGAGGCTTCATGTTTCTTTAAAAACATGGAATCCAATCCAAATATGTCTTTTGATTTGGAGTTCTTAATACAAGTAATTATAGACTTTACCTTGGGTTCAGAAATTTCAGTCAGAGAGAAGACTGACTGTGATACATCAATTGGTGAGGAGTGTAGTGGACCACTTATGGGACTATGCACAGTCAATCTCACAGGATTGACAAAATGGCTATTAAAAATAGTCACTATTTCAGCTGGTTCCTTATATAGGGTACCATTGTCTTTGATCTCCAGCTGCTTTGTTGCTTTATTATGTCCTTTCCCCTGTTAGTTTATGCAGACAATCCCAGATTTGTTTATGATTACCCTTAGCATCCCGTATGAGGTCAACAAATAAGTTAGATTTAGCTGCCCTAATTTCCTTTATTACTCTATTTCTCAAGGACACAAATATATGCCTGTCAGTCAATGAGTTGGACTTGAGAGAGTGTTTTAAAGCATTATCTCTTCATTCATTTCCTTATGGCACTAGAGATCCAGGGAAGGGTATATCTACTATTCCCTTTAGATTTGCTTTTCTTGAGGAATTGTTTTGTTATGTTTTGGATTGTGGACATGAGGACATTTGTGTCATTATCCACATTCTACACCAGCTATGATTTGGTCCCAGTTAATATTTTTGATTTCCCTGTGGCTAGATTTGGTGTTAGGTTTTAAATGAAAGTGGGATTTAGTGAGCTTTCTGGCTATAGAGTGAGGTTATGGTCAGACAGACCAGTGACCATATTAAAGGATTTTGTCACCCTTTCAGGTTTTGCTGGTAAATATCAAGTCAATTTGAGTTTGTGAGGACGATGTCATTCTAGTGGGCCCTTTAATTAGTTGTGTGAAATCAAATTTATTTGAGACCCGTTGCAGTGCTTTACTGGTGCCTTTGTCCTCCCAATTAACATTGAAGTCCCCCATTACTAGTATTTCCTGCCCTGAGCTGCATTCCTTTAGAACAGTTTCTAATTTGTCAAAGAAAATAGCTTTTGCAGATGGAGGTCTATACTTTCCAATATGAGAGAAGGACATTTGTGGTGAAAGGCTAATGTTAAGGCAAATATGCTCAAGCTCATTGTCAACTGAGCATTGAACCTCTTTACATGATATATGGTCTTTGATGTATAATAGTAGCCTAACCCCCCACCTTTGCTAACCTTTCTATCTTTCCTAAAAGCATTATAGACGGGAATATGTAGGGCTGCGGATGGGGAGTTTTATTCAACCAAGTTTCTGATAAGCATAGGAAGTCCAAGTTAGAGTCCACAAGAATATGTTTTATCTCATCACTTTTAGAAATAAAACTGCAGATATTCAGGTGACCGCCCAGTAGCCCACTGGGTTTGCTTGAGGATCCCACAGAACTTTGGCATTGTTCACTGTTTGAAAAAGGTCGAATTTACGCAGCTTTATAATTGCTGGATTTAGTCCTGCGCCTCTCCGTTGAGAGGCGCTGACTCCTGCTCTACGAGGATTCTTGATTGGCCCCTCGCTTCCCTGGACCTGGACCATAGAGAGTGTTGACGGGAAGAGTGGAGTTCATTGGACAGAGGTCAGCTGGTTGAGCACTGCCCGAGGACTGGGCAATCATCACCCTTGACGAGGAGACCCTTCTGGTCTTGTCGGAAGAGACAGAGTCGTCCGTGTGGTGGATTTGCTGCCATGCGACTTCCCCGGAGATTATCGAGGATGTACACCGTTTCAGCGATCGCGGCTCTCCCACTTCCTCCATGCCAGACATCCCCCGCAATCCTGCCCGAGTGGTGATTGTAGTCGATATACTGCCCGAACCATCCGAAGAACAAGCACGGCAACTACGTGGGAGATCCGAACTTCTTTGTACATGTTAACAGCAGTTCGTATCTGTAAGCCAGGTGACTGACTGGTTGTTGCCGTGTCAGGTTTTGGTGATTTGGTTGCAAGTTCAGTGTGGAACATTGGGCCAGGGCATTGATGAACGACACCAGCTAAGAGCAGGCCGGAAGTTATGAGGAGTCATCCCCCTCTTTGATCCGTCTTGGTGAATTGTTTGTCTGTTTGTTGTTTGTCACTCAGGTGGGTGGGGGGTGGGGGTAATGATTAGCATACCGTAGGGCTGGGCGATATGGACAAAATCTTATATCACGATATGAGTAATTTTATATCACGATATGGATATATATCACGATATGGTATTTTTGAAGAAAATTAAAATAATCAATGGCTTAAAATAACCATACTTCACATTTGATCAGTTTTTTATTTTATTTTGAACTTGAATTTCCATGCTTAAAAGGAGTAAGTAGCGAACTGTCATTAACTGCAGTGTCAGTTAATGACAGATTAATATAAAATAAAAATCACAGCATCACACAAATATTTTAAATACTAATTATACACTTACAAAATAAAGTTATGTGCTGTGCAAATAGCTGGTGGTAAAAATAGAACTGTTTCTTCAATATAAATTAGATTTTTTTTCAAGTTAACAGGTGAGTCTCACACCTGCCTTGCTTCAGTCAGTGCAGTGCAATATACAAATTATTATTATTATTATTTTTTTTTTTTTCTCTCTCGGTATAAACGATATGGCCAAATCTCTCCCGGTAGACACTTTCATATCGTCCACGGTATGATATCGTCATATCGCCCAGCCCTAGCATACCGGTGTTGTGTCGAGATCTGTTTCCCCGTCGAGATGTGTTTCCAGTAGTCCCCGCCCCCGTCCGAAATTACCCGAAGGGCGAAGGAAGCGCGCGTACACAAAAAGCTCGCCCACGAGCTGCTGTGCTCGTACCACAGAGGCACTTTGGAGAGAGCTACGGTTCAAAACTGACTTTTTTTAGCGAGTTTTATCTGAAGATGTTGTATTGTAGATTTCTATCAATAAAAAATATTACTTTTGTGAGAGACTTTTCATTTTGAATGTTATGGACTTTTGGAACGAAGTGTGCTCATTCATAATACTGTCAGATACTGTTCCCCCTCTGTTCCATAGGAAAGGAGGCTCACACATCTTTCAAATTCATACTGCTAACTTCTTTCCCCACAACAGATAAGTCCTGTGATTTTCAGGCTGATATCACTAAATTTGACCATTTAGAACAGGGGGAACGCATCCTGACAGCTTGGAATATTACTGTCAGATACTGTTCTCCGTTCCATAGGAAAGGAGGCTCACACATCTTTTCAAATTCATACTGCTGACTTCTTTCCCCACAACAGATAAGTCCTGTGATTTTCAGGCTGATATCATTCAATTTGACCATTTAGAACAGGGGGAACGCATCCTGACAGCTTGGAATATTACTGTCAGATAATGACGGTCAGGATGCGTTCCCCCTGTTCTAAATTTGCAGAGTTTGCAGCTTTTTATACTGATAAAATTGAAGGCATCAGACGCGCCATCAATATCTCCACTTCAAACAAAAATGTTGGAATACCACCCTGTTCAGGCAAAAGTAACGTGGCAGGGATGGCATGCTTTAATGTTATAGACTCTAAAACTCTTGTGGAAACTTTTGACACAACTAAAGCCATCCACCTGTTGCCTTGATTCTTTACCTACCAACCTCTTTAAGAATGTTTTTGACTGCCTAGCAATAGACATATTGCAGATAGTTAACAACTCTCTCCAGTAAGGCAACTTTCCGAAAGCCTTGAAAACTGCAGTTATTCAACCCTTTTAAAAAAGCGGAGATACCTCTATTTAGAGCCCAACCGATATAGGATTTTTAAGGCCGATACCGATACGAATATTTTCCTCATCCTCATCCTCATCGTCATCCGCTTATCCGGGGTCGGGTCGCGGGGGGAGCAGCTCAAGCAAGGGGCCCCAGACTTCCCTTTCCCGGGCCACATTGACCAGCTCTGACGGGGGGATCCCGAGGCGTTCCCAGGCCAGTGTTGAGATATAATCTCTCCACCTAGTCCTGGTCTTCCCCGAGGTCTCCTCCCCACTGGACGTGCCTGAAACACCTCCCAAGGAAGGCGCCCAGTGGGCATCCTTACCAGATGCCCGAACCACCTCAGCTGACTCCTTTCTAAGTAAAGGAGCAGCGGCTCTAATCCGAGTTCCTCACGGATGGCTGAGCTTCTCACCCTATCCCTAAGGGAGACGCCAGCCACCCTTCTGAGAAAACTCATCTCGGCCGCTTGTACCCGCGATCTCGTCCTTTCGGTCATCACCCAGCCCTCATGACCATAGGTGAGGATAGGAACGAAGATCGACCGGTAGATCGAGAGCTTTGCCTTGCGGCTCAGCTCTCTTTTCGTTACAACGGTGCGGTAAAGCGAACGCAATACCGCCCCCGCTGCTCCGATTCTCCGGCCAATCTCACGCTCCATAGTACCCTCACTCGCGAACAAGACCCCGAGGTACTTGAACTCCTTCACCTGGGCTAAGGACTCATTTCCTACCCGGAGTAAGCAATCCACCGGTTTCCTGCTAAGAGTCATGGCCTCAGATTTAGCGGTGCTGATCCTCATCCCAGCCGCTTCACACTCGGCCGCCAGCCGATCCAGTGAGTGCTGAAGGTCACAGGCCGATGATCCAATGAGGACCACATCATCTGCAAAAAGCAGTGACGAGATCCTCAGACCACCGAACTGCAACCCCTCCCCACCACGACTACGCCTCGATATCCTGTCCATGTATATCACAAACAGGATTGGTGACAAGGCGCAGCCCTGGCGGAGACCAGCACCCACTGAGAACGAAACTGACTGGCTGCCGAGAACACGAACACAGCTCTCGCTTTGGGAGTACAAAGATTGGATGGCCCTGAGGATAGACCCCCTTACCCCATACTCCCGCAGCACCTCCCACAGTTTCTCCCGGGGGACCCGGTCATACGCCTTCTCCAGATCCACAAAACACATGTAGACCGGATGGGCATACTCCCAGGCCCCCTCCAGGATCCTTGCGAGAGTGAAGAGCTGGTCCGTAGTTCCACGTCCGGGGCGAAAACCGCATTGTTCCTCTTCAATCTGAGGTTCGACGATCGGCCGAACCCTCCTTTCCAGCACCTTGGAGTAGACTTTACCAGGGAGGCTGAGAAGTGTGATACCCCGGTAATTGGCACACACTCTCTGGTCCCCCTTTTTGAACAGGGGAACCACCACCCCGGTTTGCCACTCCTTTGGCACTGTACCCGACTCCCACGCAATGTTGAATAGGCGTGTCAACCATGACAGCCCCTCAACACCCAGAGCCTTTAGCATTTCTGGCTGGATCTCATCAATCCCTGGGGCTTTGCCACTGCGGAGATGTTTGACTACCTCAGTGACCTCCACCAGGGAAATTGACGACGAAACACCATCAACCTCGAGCTCTGCCTCCAACATAGAGGGCGTGTTATTCGGATTCAGGAGTTCCTCAAAGTGTTCCTTCCAACGTCCGACGACCTCCTCAGTTGAGGTCAACAGAGTCCCATCCTTACTGTACACAGCTTGGATGGTTCCCCGTTTCCCCCTCCTGAGGTGCCGGATAGTCTTCCAGAAACACTTTGGTGCCGACCGAAAGTCCTTCTCCATGGCCTCTCCGAACTTCTCCCACACCCGCTGCTTAGCCTCCGACACGGCAGCCGCTGCAGCCCTTCGAGCCTGTCGGTACCCTGCAACCGAGTCAGGAGTCCTCCAGGATATCATATCCCGGAAGGCCTCCTTCTTCAGTCGGACGGCTTCCCTGACCACCGGTGTCCACCACGGTGTCCGAGGGTTACCGCCCCTTGAGGAGCCTAAGACCCTGAGGCCACAGCTAGCCACCGCAGCTTCAGCAATGGAGGCTTTGAACACCGCCCACTCCGGCTCAATGCCCCCAACCTCCACAGGAATGCCAGAAAAGCTCCGCCGGAGGTGTGAGTTGAAGATACCTAGGACGGGGGCCTCCTCCAGACGTTCCCAGTTCACCCGCACTACTCGTTTGGGCTTACCAGGTCTATCCGGAAATTTCCCCCATTCCCTGATCCAACTCACAACCAGATGGTGGTCGGTTGACAGTTCCGCCCCTCTCTTTACCCGAGTGTCCAAAACATGCGGCCTCAGATCAGATGACACGATCACGAAATCGATCATCGATCTTCGGCCTAGGGTACTCTGGTACCAGGTACACTTATGAGCACCCTTATGTTCGAACATGGTGTTTGTTATGGATAATCCATGACTAGCACAGAAGTCCAATAACAAACGACCGCTCGGGTTTAGATCAGGGAGGCCGTTCCTCCCCACCACGCCTCTCCAGGTGTCTCCATCGTTACCCACGTGGGCGTTGAAGTCTCCCAGCAGAACTACGGAGTCCCCTACTGGAGCCCCATACAGGACTCCATTCAGGGTCTCCAAGAAGGCCGAGTACTCTGAGCTGCTGTTTGGTGCATATGCACAAACAACAGTCAGAGTTTTCCCCCCTACAACCCTTAGGCGCAGGGAGGCGACCCTCTCGTCTACCGGGGTAAACTCCAACACCGCGGCGCTCAGCCGGGGATTTATGAGTATCCCCACACCCGCCCGGCGCCTCACGCCCTCGGCAACTCCGGAGAAGAATAGAGTCCAACCCTTATCCAGGAGTACGGTACCAGAGCTGAGACTGTGCGTGGAGGTAAGCCCCACCAGATCTAACTGATAGCGCTCCACCTCCCTCACAAGCTCCGGTTTCCTTTCCCCACAGCGAGGTGACGTTCCACGTCCCCAGAGCCAGCTTCTGCCGCCCGGGTCTGGTCCGTCGAGACCCCTGACCTTCGCTGCCACCCATGTGGCTGCGCACCCGACCCCAACGGGTCTTCCCACAGGTGGTGGGCCCATGGGATGAAGAGAGGGGGGGTGCCACGTAGTTTGTTCGGGCTGTGCCCGACCGGGCTCCGTGGCAAACCCGGCCACCAGGCGCTCGCCATCGAGCCCTCCGTCTGGGCCTGGCTCCAGACGGGGGCCCCGGGCTTCCTCCGGGCCGGGTCACATCTCCTCTTTTTTCGTTCTTCATTGGAGTTTTTTTTTTGAACCATTCTTAGTCTGGCCCCTCACCTGAGACCACTCTGCCATGAGAGACCCTACCAGGAGCACAAGGCTCCCGACAACACAGCTCTCAGGTTCACAGGGACACGCAAACCTCTCCACCACGATAAGGTGACGGTTCCAGGAGAGGACGAATATTTTGTGATTTACAAATCCGATATGCCGATATATATATAAAAAACCTACCATTGGTTATTTGTAGTTATCTTTTCAATCCTTTTCACTCTCAGCTAACACGTAACAACAGCAAGACTGGACATGGTAGTCATGAATTAAGTCATGCTTATCGACTTTAGAGAATTGATGGGGATGTTCTTTTAATTGTTATTTAAGTAATGTATGTCTCGTGACAGTTGCCAACTTACCATGAACACACTTGCACACATGAACAACACCGATGATCTCCGTCGATCTCCGTCATTCACTCTGCCTAACCCAGGCGAAAAAAAAGTATACTTTAACATACTAAATTTAAGCACACTTAGTGTACTTCATAAGCACAAAATTATTGTACTCAAAGTTTGTTAATTTCGAGTACTAAAAACGTACTTAGTATATTAATGATATATCATTATTGCTACTTAGATATACTAAAATACATCTTAGTATTATCTCTTATTAATACATTTAGAATATACTGGAAGTATATTTCTAATTTAATCATAATGTATTGCCATTGTATTTTAAATATATTTACAAAAAACAAATAAAAATTAAAAAGTTGCACTAAAGCATACTATAGTTCATCTTAATGTTGTCTCAAAATAGTACAGATAAGTACACTAAGTTGTACTTTAGTATGTCTAAAGTAGCACTCATGATATATCATTAGTATACTAAGTATATTGTTAGCACATTTAAAGTACACTTCAACAGTACACAGAAAGTATATTTTTTCTATAATTAATTTGAATTTCAAATTACTTTTAAGTATGTGCCATTATGTTAATACAAGTATTTAATATTGATTTATAGTACATTTGTATCACAATTTAAGCATCAAAGGCATGTACTTAAAGTATAGTTATTATACTATAATGTAAAGTGGAAGCGTATATTAAGGGTATTTTAAGTACAATACTGTCATACTGCTAAGTACTTTATAAATACTACAGAAATATACTTACAATACATCACTATTATACTACACATGCACTTCTTTCTGGTACCATTTTAGTACACTCCATGGGTGCTATTTTGTTCCATGACGAAAAACACTTAAATTGTACAAACCATAACTTTAATTTAAATATTAATACAAACATACATTCAACAACACCTAACTTTAAAACGTCTGACATATATAACATATATGATAAAGCTACTGAGGAGCAACCTTGGTGTAGCCCTCATTATTGTATTTCCTCCGCAGCAGGGCCCGGATCTCACTAACCATGGTGTTGGGGAATTTCTCCCTCACTGTGTCTGTGAAAACAGGAAGGACGCATGTGATTTAAGACTTAAGATAAACAATATATTACATTGACACAGACTAGTGCTTGTGCCCATTGGGGGCGTGCCCGTTCGGAGCGCGTGCCCAATCGGAGCGTGCAAACGTAAAAAAACGCAGCCCCCGGTACGCCACGTGCCCCCGCTACGCAACGTGGTCCCGCTACGCCACAGGCCCCCGCTAAGCCACAGGCCCCCGCTAAGCCACAGGCCCCCGCTAAGCCACAGGCCCCCGCTATAACACAAATCTTTCTATTAGGCCATCATCATTACCGTAACAATCCTACATTTTACAATACAAATACGACGTAAAGACGCTCTCAGGCGCAAACGTAGCCCCCGCTACGCCACAGGCCCCCACTACGCCAGTTGATCCAGTAACTTTACTTCGATTACTAAATTCAAGCATTATACTTCGATAAAAGCAACTCTTTCTATTAGGCTATCATCATTACCGTAACATTCCAACAGACTATAGCCAAAGTTAGCTGACGTTACAAAGAGTATTTCGGAATCATTTCACTACCGTTTTGGAACTGACTTACCTCCAACGAAAAGCAATTTGGCTGCAATAGGCTTCGCCTCTTGTTGTCGCCGTTGTGTAGGCCAAATTACCTCTATCCAGCCCTGCTCCGACTCAAGGTCTTCCCTGCAGTTAACCGTTATTTTTTTATTTCTGTATGCATCACGTATGACGGATGTATTATCTGCTCTAACGGAGCCGTCTTGGAAATAAAACAAACCAAACATTGTCATTGTTAGACCCGGAGATATTAGGTGCTCACTGCTCAATTTCAAATAGAACACTAACCGTCCGCGCCAAGTGTATTTGAGTAAACCACCAATTGGCGACCTAAATACTACATTCTCATTGGACGTCGATTTGCAGCCTCACACTGATTGGATGGCCGTTATAAACTTGCTATTTTCAAATTTGGTTCTAGCCTTGGATTTTCTTTAATAATTAGTCGTTGGAGCTAGTAAAAGTAGCCATTTCAGTATTATTTATCTGTAATTTTTTGATGAATTCAACACTTTGGTTGTGATGATGTATGAAATAACCCATTCCATCAACTTACAAGTGGAATTTATGGAAATATACTTAAATAAACTTCTAATGAAGTGAAATTAAAGTATACTAAAAATGAAGCATTTTAATAGTGTATTACTAAGTGTACTTTTCAGAATCACACTGAATGACAACTAAAAGTTTTTGCAATTTAGTATACTTTTTCTAAGTACACTGAAATACAGCTTAAAATTAACTTGCATTAAAGTGAACTGTAAGGAAGTATACTTAAATACACTACTAATGAAGGGAAATTTAAGTATACTTTAATAAAGCATTTTAATAGTGTATTACAAAGGACTTGAAACGAAGTGTACTTTTCAGAAGTACACTAAAATACCACTTTAAGTATTTTAAACTTAGTATACTTTTGCTAAGTATACTGAAATACATCTTAAAATTAACTTAAATTAAAGTGAACTTTACGGAAGTATACTTCAATACACTTCTAATGAAGTGAAATAAAATTACACTTTAAAAAAGTATTTCAATAGTGAATTCCAAAATACTTGAAAATGAGTGTCTATTTCAGAAGTACACTTAGGTACAAATTACAATACACTAACAATAAAGTACACTTTTTATAAGTACACTAAATTACCACTATAAGTATTTGCAATTTAGTATACTTTTTCTAAGTACACTGGGGTACAATTTAAATAAACTTAAAATAAAGTATACTTTTTAAAAGTACAAAGCAATACCACTTTAAGTATTGCAGAATTAGTATACTTATTTTTAAGTACGTTAAAGTTGAATTTAATGACATCTATTGTACGCTTTTTAAAAGTATATGTTAAGTATACTTTAAATTAAGCACAAAAAGTAGAAGCATACTTATACTAACTTTTGTATAATTTAATTATACTTGTAATACACTAAAGTATACTACTTTTTCACCTGGGTGCCCACTGCACCGTCAGTCAACCAACGTGGGAAGGCATGGCTGACGGATGGGGGAGTAGTCTTTGCAGAGGCATCCGTCCAGGCGCGTCGTTAGACCTGGGCATTCGGGGCTATAGCCCCGGATCTTTTGGGATCAGCCCCGGATCTCTGCCTTAAAAAAAAAAAAAAAAGTGTGTATATATATATATATATATATATATATATATATATATATATATATATATATATATAGCTGCTTTCATACACGTAAGTACTGGCTGCTCTTCTGAATATATGCTGCATCGTTGCAGCAACATTGAAGACGATCGCGTTGACTTCTGCGGTCTGTTCTGCCTCCATGCTGTCTGCGTCAAACCAAAACAAATCTGAGTGACAGCGGCCGCACTTATCCCGCCTCCTGCAAATGTACGTAATATCCCTCCCCTTGCAATGCCGGCGCTGGCACTGGCCGCGGGAGCAAGATGTTATTCAAACAAAAATGCATCAATCATTGTTTTATTCTTTCATTACACAATTTCTTTCATTCTTATAAATAAAAAAATAATATAAATACATATATAAATCTAGCCAACTTGTCAATCAAAATTAGTCTTGTCTTGTCCCTCTGGTTGTTCATTCTAAAACACTACAATCTTTTGAGAAGCAAATGGTTGCAGCCTCTATAGGCGCTGATGTGAGTACTGTATGCATGCAATACTACTACTCATAGTAATAATCTGAGAGGGTTGAGAAACAGTGGGTTGACAATCCATTCTGGTACCTCATTTTGAAAATCCCCAAAAAAGAAACTTCACGTAGGACTGTCTTTCGATTTTTAATACATTGCTTTGGAGGTTTTCAATCTAACATCCCACTGGTTTGATTTTACCTAAGAGAATTTTTTTTATTTTTTAAAGCATCCACAGCAGCCATAATAATGAGATTATGAGACAATGAGAATGAAGCGGCAACAGTGTGACTGTGCAGAGTGAGAGAGATGGCTTCAATGGATGACCAGGGATTGGTGGTGGCGTTACCCAGGAAGGGCGGCTGTAGTTAACTGCAAGCAACAGAACATGAATAGTGAAGTGGAGGAAGGAGTCGAAATGAGACTTCATTAACAGATTCATGTACAGCTCAGATTTATATGGAGATAAGCTTCTTAAACAACTTGCATACAGCATAAGCAAGTAACAGAAAGTAACATATTATTTTTTCATTATTTAAATCTACATCCTGGTTACACGTCGCGCGATAGCGCATATCATTTCATGCAAGCGAGTGTTTACTTCCTGGTTACAGGTCGCGCGATGGCACATATCATCTCATGCGATCTTAAAGAGAACTTGACGTGAACAGTTTAGGAATGCATATTCCGGGAAGACATTAGAACTCTGAAATTCTGACTAAATATAAAGCATGTTTTTATCTGTAACATTAAACCTACACTGAAAATAAGTAATAACTTAAAAATGAAACATAAAAGCAGACCACTACTTACTTGCCGTTGCCTGGCTGGGGGAGAAAGGTCCGTCGGAGCAGCGATGGCTTCTTGACATCGGGTAGGTGCACGCAGGCTATATAGGCTATTCTAATGTCTTATTTTTGCCCTGGCACTCGGCATAGGCGACCTATGTGTTGGGGGCGCCCTTAATTAATTAATCGATACATTAATTAATTAATTATTTAATTAATTAAGATACTGTAGCACGCAGGAGTCAGGACGGTGCTCCCCCCCCCGGGCTAAAGCCCCGGATGTTTTCAATTGCTAACGACGCGCCTGCATCCGTCAGCCAATCAAATCGCTTCGCCGGGTTCTTCCCGCTTCTTCCTGCTTGTTGCGATGCAAGATGACCCACTTTCCCGCTTTCCAGTATCGTCAGAGCCCGAGTCGCGTCACAGTGCTTAAATTTGCATACGCGATCTGATTGGATGCCGGATCCGTCGCTGCCGAAAAAGTTGAACATTTTTCAACTTTTTGACGGAGCCGAAGGCTCCAACGGAAAGGCCGGATCCACAATGCATTGCGCGTCCGTCCCCATTCAAAGTCAATGGGGATCAGTCAACGAACGGAGGTAGTGGGCACGAGGCGTAACGCCCCGTGCCCACTACCTCCTTCAGTCAACGTAGGTGGGAAGGCGTTGCTGACTGATTGGGGAGTAGTCTTTGCAGAGGCATCCGTCAGCCAATCAAATCGCTTCGCCGGGTTCTTCCCGCTACTTCCTGCTTGTTGCGATGCAAGATGACCCGCTTTCCCGCTTTCCAGTATCGTCAGAGCCCGAGTCGCGTCACAGTGCTTAAATTTGCAGACGCGATCTGATTGGATGACGGATCCGTCGCTGCCGAAAAAGTTGAACATTTTTCAACTTCTTGACTGAGCCGAAGGCTCCAACGGAACATCCACAATGCATTGCGCGTCCGTCCCCATTAAAGTCAATGGGGATCACGCAACGGACGGAGGTAGTGGGCATGGGGCGTAACTCTGGCTGAATCAGCGGGTTTGGGGCGTTAGAGCGCCCTCTGCTGGACAAACTTTTTTTTTTTTCTATTCATTTATCGGCCATTATAAATGCCGATACCGAATAGTTTGAAAAATGCCTAATATCGGCCTGCCGATATATCGGTCGGACTCTACCTCTATTATTAACTGGAATAAACTCAGAGGATTCAAGACCTGCCCCAACTCTGAGCACCTTTAAAACAAGATTGAAGACTTTTATGTTTGCTTTAGCTTTCTGCTAAATCTTAAATACATTGCAATTTCTAAAAAGCTTTTTTTTTCTTTCTTTTTTTTGGCCTTTATTTTACAAGAATGCCTTTATAACTTTCCCTTTATTTTCTATTTTGACCAGAACAATACATGATCTGATACCAGAGAGAAAGGATAAGCGTTTGAGACCCAAGTTCTGTCTGGGTTAGAGTCTTATGCCGCTTTTCCACCGCACATGTAGCTCGACTCGACTCGACACGACTCGACACGACTCGACACGGCAGCAGCACGGGTCGTTTTCCACCGCAAATAGTACCTCCTGGACGTGGGCGGGGTCGGCTGCGCGAAAGGGCCGTGACGCATTTTAGTACGCGACGCAAACAACACCTACGCAACCCACACATGGAGAGAACCCACATAACAACAATGGAGGACATCGATAACATTACTATTATTAGCAGGCATGTTGAAGAAGTTGAAGAAGTGGAATATGTTGGCTGCGGCGCTGCTATGGCTGTTACCAGCATGGTTGCCATGTCACTCTCGTGACTTCGTCACACTCTCTGGCCAATCAGTGGCCGGCCGTCTGCCGACGTCACCTTTTAGCATCGGCTCAGCCGCTTGGAACCTAGAGCGAGGCGGTACTAGAAAAAGCAGCCACTTCAGGTACCAGATACCATGTTTTCGCGGTGGAAACGCAAAAAATGCGAGCTGAGTCGAGTCGAGTCGTGTCGAGCTGGTACCATGCAGTGGAAAAGCGGCACTAGAATCTGGGTTGGAGTCCCAGCGAGAGGACCAAGTTCCTTAAGGTCAGGTTGGAGTCCCGACGTGGGTTCCAGAGAGACTGTTGATCTGATCTTAAATACATTGCACTTTCTATTTTACTTACTAAAATGCCTTTTTAACTTTCCCTTTATTTTCTATTTTTACCAGTAAGATACATGATCTGATACCAGAGAGAAAGGATAAGGGTTTGAGACCCAATTTCTGTCTGGGTTAGAGTCCTAGAATCTGGGTTGGAGTCCCAGAGAAAGGAACATGTTCCTTAGGTCGGGTTGGAGTCCCAGAGAAAGACCTGAGTTCTGTCTCGGTTAGAGTCCCGACGTCTGTCTGGGTTGGAGTCCCAGAATAAGGCCTTTGGTTCGTGGTTAGAGTTACTAGAATCCGGGTTGGAGTCCCAGAGAAAGTACCAAGTTCCTTTAGGTCGGGTTGGAGTCCCGACGCGGGTACCAGAGAGACTGTTGATCTGATCTTAAATACATTGCACTTTATATTTTACTCATTTCTTTGCATATGTTTTCTTCTACTTATCTATTTTGTTTTATTGTATGACAATGTTTATATGTGAAGCACTTTGAGTCTGCCTTGTTTATGAAAAGTGCTCTATAAATAAAGTTGCCTTGCCTTGACTCATGCACACACACACACACACTCTCCTCTGCCCCAGATGGCAAGAATGCCAAAACCGGAGACAAGCGCACTCTGAAAAAGAGAGAGAGAGAGAGAGAGAGAGAGAGAGAGAGAGAGAGAGAGAGAGAGAGCGAGAGAGAGCGAGAGAGAGAACTAGGATATATAGCGGGCCCAGAAGAGAGGGGACACAGACGAAAATGGAGTGTAGGGAGAATTTGGTCCAGTGGCTGAGCTGGATTCTGCTCCTTGGGGGTCCGCTGGTTTGCTGGCTGCAGCTAACCACGGAAAGGCGGATGCTTTACGGCCGCTACACAAAGTCCGAGGACCGGTGTTTAGTGAACACCAAACTGGTCTGGATGATCCAAGAGGTGCCCTCGCTGCTTGTACCGCTGCTCCTGCTGCTCAGCACCGAGTCCCGGGCCGGAGTGGGCCGCAGCCTGCTGCTCGGAACCTTCTGCCTGCATTACTTCCACAGGTGGGTGGCCACCCGTCCAGATTTTAAACTGACAGTCCGGTTGCAGCGCCGCCACTACGTGCACGCGCAGCCAGTGATGCCAGTAACGCGTTACTTAGTAACGCGTTACTGGCCTCGGACCACTTTTTTCAGAAACGAGTAATCTAACGCGTTACTATTTCCAAACCAGTAATCAGAGTAAAGTTACTCATCAGTAAAGTCACTGTGCGTTTGTATTTTTTAATTTTTTTACTGGATCAACGATTGCCGTTGAGAGCGATGGAGTGCTGTGTGTGTGTTTGTCTGTCTGTCTGTCTGTCTGTCTGTCTGCCGGTCTGTCTCCCTGTCTGAGTAAGAGTGCGTGAGCGTATGAAGCGTAAGCCTCCAAAGGCTCGATCAGAGGCGAGTGTCGACCTTGGCTCTCCAGAGTCCGCGCCACCAGTTGTTATTAGCAGCGGAATTAGTCGCGCGGTGCAGCGCGCGCGTGTGTGTGTTTCGTCGGAGCGACTGCAGCAGAAGGATCGCATGGGAGCCTCTACATTATCGCCAGAGAACTAAACCCACGGGGAGGTCCAGGCAGCTCGAGCGCTAGAACGCGCTGTTTACGTCACGCACACGGAGATACCTTCAGGAGCAACCTAGTTAGATGAAGGGGCTTTGCAGTGTGTACAGGCTGTGTCATTACTTTGCTCCATGGAAAATTTCAGAAAAGAATAATGTGTCTCATACAAATGGTTCAGAACGATCGAGAGGTTTGTTAGTTAATGAAAATGAGGCAAAGATTAAATCGTAATGACAACGGATCAGTCACAGATCAATTACAACAGATACATATGAGGAGAAATGTACGGAACATTGTTTAAATCTGTGAATTCCACGGGTACAGAATCATATCCACAAACGGTGAAAATAGACTCAATACAACACAGATGTTGAGAAACCAGGCCCTGCCTGGTTTCTCAACATCAAGAGTGGCAAGAAGCCACTAGTAAGAGACACGATCTCAGTCGAAAAAGCCCTGGCGCCTACTTAGATTCTTGGTCGCGGTTCAATTGATGTCTACAGGAAACATGTGGGGAATGTTACGTATTTTAAGAATCTAAGCTACCCACACATAGACCCAATGATGCAGGACCAAACATATTTGCTCCGTTACCCTCACATAGCCACAAGCGGAGCATGATGTTATTGAAGGCTGCTCCCTCTTCACCTTTAATTAAAGGTTGTATAGGTGATTTGCTTTTTTGGCCATTTTTGCAAAATTACTTGAAATCCTTATCATAACCCGCTTACAGCCACTGAGTTAGAAGTACTGACATGAAAATTAAACAAGTCAATCATCTGTGGAACGGGCAGGGCTCGAAAAACTCCAGCCAATCATTTCCATTGCCACCGAGTTGCATTGGACAGTAAGTACGTCAATCAAACGGTCGTACTGCACTCCCCCTCCCCGCGCCCCGCGCGCGACCCCTTCGTGCAGTACTCGTGACCCAGAGCTCGTGACCCAGAGCAAGCTCCTGTTTGTTGTTATCCTGCGGTAGCTACTGGAACTAGTTAATCCACATTTGGACCTAGCAGTAGAAGACAATTTCCATGGCAGACAAGACGCCACCATCCCCACCACCACCACCACCACCAGCAAAGAGAAGGAAAACTCTTTTTCAGAGAGTAATTGATAATAAAAACGCTGAAAGAGAAAAACTGAAATCAAGAATAATCCTAGGCGCTGCTTTCGAACGTTGGCGGCAACTGAAGGACGAGAAGGGTCTAAAAACCGATGCTTGTGTGGAGGTTGACCTAGTTTCAAAGTTTATACCGTTTATACTCGGTAATACCGGTGTGGAGACGAGTGTATTACTCGGTGTGAAAATGTCCACACCGCGGCAACCCTAGTGAAAACCAGGACTTCCAATACAATTATATGAAACAAACATACATTTTCTAAAAATAGTAATGATTTATGTGACCGTTTAATGTTTATAACATCTGGTCCAACCATTGCAGCGAGAACGTATTCTCAGCAGGGGGTGCTGGGAAAAAAAACAACTCTGCACTAGACTCGCAACTCGTTACATTGATAAAAAAAGAAGTATAGCAGCGCAGCTCAATTACACCAGTGCATGCGCGGACAGTTGAAAATCGATCGTTCACATCCAGCTGCTCACAGAACAAGTTTAGCGCACCACCGCTACCCTCACACTTTTTCATATAACCTTTTTTCAGCACTAGGTCATATGAGCATTAAATAAATGCTGCGTCTCAAAATGCCTTGGACAGCAGCGAGGATGACTCGCTTTGCCACGGGCCGAAACAGTTCGGAGCGACCACAGCCAGAGCGAACACAGCGGGGCAGAGGAGTGTCAGGAATAGTCTTTGGTGTACACATCAGTACGGCCTATTTGCACTACTGTTTAGTGGCAATGCAGTGTTTTATTCGATGCCTTTTTATTTTCGTATATTATTTCAATGAATACAATTTATTTATTCATAAAAAACGGATCTGGTCTTCAAATCTTTTTTCCAAATATAGGTCGTCTTACAATGGGGTTTGTGTTTATATTCGGACCAATACGGTACAGCGGGCGCTCACATGACGTTAAGCATTTCCAGGTGCATAATGTGACGCTTCAGAACCTAAAATCCCGTTTCTCCCCGTTGACACGACAACACATAACCGGCGTTTTCAGAAATCTCCACTTTGGCCGGAGTTTTTAGAAATGATCGTTTTCTGTGATAAGACAGGGCCTCGGACAGGGGGTGTTGCAGCACCCCCAGCACTCCTACTTCCCGCGGTACTGGGTGCAACTTACAGCTGAATGTAGTGCCATGTTGTTAAAGGTTTAAAGGTTGGGTAGGTGATTTTCGAAACGCCAGCAGATTTTGAAAATACACAACTCAAATGGTCCTACCCCCTCTCCTTCAACGCTGACTCTGACTCCACCCATTCCAAGTACCTGGACGCGCAATCATGCACGAGCGCGAACAGAGATGCGCGAGAGCGAGCCAGGCTAGCGTAGGTTTTCGTTTAACAACATGGCACTACATTCAGCTGTAAGTTGCACCCAGTACCGCGGGAAGTAGGAGTGCTGGGGGTGCTGCAACACCCCCTGTCCGAGGCCCTGTCTTATCACAGAAAACGATCATTTCTAAAAACTCCGGCCAAAGTGGAGATTTCTGAAAACGCCGGTTATGTGTTGTCGTGTCAACGGGGAGAAACGGGATTTTAGGTTCTGAAGCGTCACATTATGCACCAGGAAATGCTTAACGTCATGTGAGCGCCCGCTGTACCGTATTGGTCCGAATATAAACACAAACCCCATTGTAAGACGACCTATATTTGGAAAAAAGATTTGAAGACCAGATCCGTTTTTTATGAATAAATAAATTGTATTCATTGAAATAATATACGAAAATAAAAAGGCATCGAATAAAACACTGCATTGCCACTAAACAGTAGTGCAAATAGGCCGTACTGATGTGTACACCAAAGACTATTCCTGACACTCCTCTGCCCCGCTGTGTTCGCTCTGGCTGTGGTCGCTCCGAACTGTTTCGGCCCGTGGCAAAGCGAGTCATCCTCGCTGCTGTCCAAGGCATTTTGAGACGCAGCATTTATTTAATGCTCATATGACCTAGTGCTGAAAAAAGGTTATATGAAAAAGTGTGAGGGTAGCGGTGGTGCGCTAAACTTGTTCTGTGAGCAGCTGGATGTGAACGATCGATTTTCAACTGTCCGCGCATGCACTGGTGTAATTGAGCTGCGCTGCTATACATCTTTTTTTTATCAATGTAACGAGTTGCGAGTCTAGTGCAGGCTGAGTTTTTTTTTTCCCAGCACCCCCTGCTGAGAATACGTTCTCGCTGCAATGGTTGGACCAGATGTTATAAACATTAAACGGTCACATAAATCATTACTATTTTTAGAAAATGTATGTTTGTTTCATATAATTGTATTGGAAGTCCTGGTTTTCACTAGGGTTGCCGCGGTGTGGACATTTTCACACCGAGTAATACACTCGTCTCCACACCGGTATTACCGAGTATAAACGGTATAAACTTTGAAACTAGGTCAACCGCCACACAAGCATCGGTTTTTAGACCCTTCTCGTCCTTCAGTTGCCGCCAACGTTCGAAAGCAGCGCCTAGGATTATTCTTGATTTCAGTTTTTCTCTTTCAGCGTTTTTATTATCAATTACTCTCTGAAAAAGAGTTTTCCTTCTCTTTGCTGGTGGTGGTGGTGGTGGTGGGGATGGTGGCGTCTTGTCTGCCATGGAAATTGTCTTCTACTGCTAGGTCCAAATGTGGATTAACTAGTTCCAGTAGCTACCGCAGGATAACAACAAACAGGAGCTTGCTCTGGGTCACGAGCTCTGGGTCACGAGTACTGCACGAAGGGGTCGCGCGCGGGGCGCGGGGGAGGGGGAGTGCAGTACGACCGTTTGATTGACGTACTTACTGTCCAATGCAACTCGGTGGCAATGGAAATGATTGGCTGGAGTTTTTCGAGCCCTGCCCGTTCCACAGATGATTGACTTGTTTAATTTTCATGTCAGTACTTCTAACTCAGTGGCTGTAAGCGGGTTATGATAAGGATTTCAAGTAATTTTGCAAAAATGGCCAAAAAAGCAAATCACCTATACAACCTTTAAGTGAAGAAGCCGAAGCCATAACGTCACCCCGGCCACGCCCACTAGGCAACGCCCACTGCATAGGCCACACCCACTTGACGTCCTGTACGGAGGACGTCGAGTGAACAGCCCAGAGATCAATAGGTAGACGGCGCAGCAAGCCACCCGGGCCTTAGCCCGGGGGGCTTGAAGTAGATCACGGTATTTTCCTCTCACTCGCGTTAGAAACAATTCCCTCCGTATAGCTTCAGTTACCATACCGAAACATGCCGACGACTTTATAATAAATGAAGTGAGTTAAAGCAACCCGGGATTGGACAACTTTCTTCGAGAATATGCAACAGGAACTATAGACAAGGGATATTATCAAAGATCTATCCGACCAAGTTTACAACATTAACAAATCATTTGAAAAACTGATTCCATAGCAGATAAATCACCCATTTGCGGAAGTCTATCACAGCAGAAATGTAGCAGAGGTCAGATGTTAAAGACAGCAGTTAAAGAGGCCCGTCCGGGTGGATCTGCCATGTCCCAGCAACATCTACAGCGCATATAACAAGCTTACCTAAATAAAAAAGAGCAAGGTACGTTTTATTGCTCTGTTTTCTGGGAATAATTGACACAAGCAGAAACCAAAAACCAGCCGTTTTTTCGTTTTTTCGTTTTGTCCAAAAAAACGAAAATCAAAATTTAAGTTCGTTTATTCGTTTTTTGGTTCTTCTTACCAAAACGAGTTTACCACTCATTATCTGGTTTCCGCCGGTGGGCGGGTCCTCTTGTTGGCTAGTGTGCTTCATTGCCCTGTGCTCTTCATAATAAAAGTTCTTCCGTTTGATAATGTCGACAAAAATATTACTGTATTATAGACACTAGCAGACACAGAGGACCACACCACCCACAGTCAACCTGACACGGCTTCAAATAACAATAATAGTGTTCATAATCATTTGAAAATGAGAACTTGCAGAGCAGACCTGCGATCGCTGGCTGCTGATTTCCTCACAGCCTGAGAGCTATGAGGAATAGGCCTACAAGTGATCACAACACATTACTGACAGCTGAAAATTGCGCATTTGTTGACCTTTATCCATTTAAAGTAAACAAATTATTTTTTCTTGTTGAAAGATATTTTATATTGTTTTCATATTATTATTTACTGATGGTGTTTACAGAATGCGAGTGCGTGTGATATTGAAAGCGAGGCTGAGTGTGCCTATGAATATAGGCTACAGTGAGTTTTTTAAGGTGCTGTACAAGCCAATCATATTGTCTACTCTGTACAGTGACAGGGAGTGTAAAGTAACCTACTTCATTCAATATCGAATAGGCTACTGTAGCCTACACTATGTACAAATGGTTTTGCTCATTGCAGTTGTGACAGTCATTTTAACTTGTCAGCAGGCAAGCTTCACTCATTCCAGGATGCATTATGCGTTGTCCTATAGCCTACTTGGAACATGTTTTGGAATGGATCTATAGTAGCGTATAGACATTTGCTCATAACAGGCCAGCTGGAATACAAAGCAAACCCTTTGTATTCCAGCTGTTTTTTTTGTGATGTTTTATGATGTTTCAATGTTGCGTTGGTAATGTGTTAGACAGCTTAGATGTTATGTTTTGTTAACCTGATTCCTATCCCACTCTGTTTAAGTAAAAGTGTGCTACTGCTGCAAAATCTCTTTGCTTTTGTTTTTTTCTTTTCTTTAATGTGTTTGGAAATGACTTTTAATGATGTTAACTAGATCTCATAACTGGCCTAAACACATAGAAATTTGTATATACCCTATACCGTTTGACTATAAGACCTCTATAAGAATCTCTATTCATGTAGTCAGTCAATGATCAAACTAGTAGCATGAATATGAATTACAGTCCAAGCGGGTTAGGCAAGGCAAGGCAATTTTATTTTTATAGCCCGTTTTTACAAACAGTTTGTCTCAAAGGGCTTTACATAGCATGAGCATCATAACAACATCCTCTTCCCTTAAGCCCTCACATCGACTGAGTAAAAACTCCCAGGAAAATCAAGGGGAAAAATTGGGGGGGGGGGTACTTGTGGACAGTAGGGGTGTACACTAGACATAATTGGGAAGCAAACTCAGGAGATGGAATGACCTCTCGCAAATATTTATTTAATAAATTGTTTAAAATAACCCTGCCTCTTTAAATCAACATCGTTCAACATTTTGAACGGGATGTGGGCAGGACGTTTTTTGCAGGCAGGACCTGGCAACCCTGCGTCCTGCCCACATCCCGTTCAAAATCCACCCAGAAGCAGCCCAAGTTGTTGTTTTAGCAGCGAAATGCATTGTGTGTGTGTGTGTGTGTGTGTGTGTGTGTGTGTGTGTGTGTGTGTGTGTGTGTGTGTGTGTGTGTGTGTGTGTGTGTGTGTGTGTGTGTGTGTGCTTAACACGCTATTTTATGTTGAAATGCGACGTAATCCAGTGTTCACTAAAACGTACACTGTCAACGTTCCAAGTAGGCTATAGGACAAAGCATTATACATCCTTGAATGAGTGAAGCTTGCCTGCTGACATGTTAAAATGACTGCCACAACTGCCATGAGCAAAGAGCAAAACCATCTGTACATAGTGTAGGCTACAGTAGCTTATTCAATATTGAATGAAGTAGGTTACTGTACACTCTTTGTCACTGTAGTCAATATGATTTGCTTGTACAGCACCTTAAAAAACTCACTGTAGCCTATATTCATAGGCACACCCAGCCTCGCTTTCAATATAACACAAACTCGTATTCTGTAATCACTGTCAGTAAATAATAATATGAAAACCATATAAAATATCTTCCAGCAAGAAAAAATTATCTGTTTAATGTAAATGGATAAAGGTCAACAGATGCGCAATGCAGGGCTCTCCATTTTTGAACTGAGTTCAGAGTGAGATTTTGTCGGGGGGGGGGGGGATATATTAATATGTAACTGCATACAAATTTGTTCACAGACATGGTGACTAATGTATGATAGTCGGTCTTATTGGCCCTTAACACTAATATTCAGAAACAACACTGCCTCAAAAGGATATTGGTCTAAGCAACACCAGTAGAGGCATATACTTTCCCTGAACTTTTAAACGTTGCAAACGTGCAAAACATATATTATATTTACGCGGCATTCAGTCCAATGCTTAAAAATATATCTGTGGCATTCAGTAGGCCAATGCTGTGGTAAAGTGTGCAAAGTATGAGTATGAATAATTGATGGACTATGAGTAAGTGTTCCCTTCTGTTACATAGATAGAACTTTATCAATCCCCTGCAGGAGAAATGTGTTAATGTTTGTCCCTATAAAACAATAATGGTAAAAAAAATATAATACAAAACATGACGGTAACTCTAAAGTCAAACCGTCCAATCTGAAGGCTTTACTTAACCGCTCCCCCTACTCACTTCCACCAATGCAAAGCGAACAGAACTGAGTATGGGAGGGCGTAGCCCAACTAGTTTGTGACAGACCCAGAGGAACGCAACGCAAATTAAATGTGAACATGTATTGAGGCTTTATTAAAATCCCGGACGATTTTGAAATTTCACCCGGACGCATTTGATTCCTACCCTTCCACTGTCAAATAGCGGCGCAAGTTGTGTGGCGTGTGAGCGTGTGCATGGGTTGAATTGCGTGCGTCTCACGGAGAGCCCTGCGCAATGTGCAGCTGTCAGAAATGTGTTGTAATCACTTGGATTCCTCATAGCTCTCAGGCTGTGAGGAAATCAGCAGCCCGCGATCTCAGCTCCTTTGATGTGAACGCGTACAGAGCGCATAGTTCAGAGCCGGACAATGATGTCGTAGTAAAGCCCTCAGGTCTATTCTGCATGTATTAACTGTGGATAAACATCAACTGCACTGAAGTCATCATAACTTCATAAGTTCTCATTGTCAAATGATTATGAACACTATTATTGTTATTTGAAGCCGTGTCAGTCTTGAGTGGGGGTGGTGTGGTCCTCTGTGTCTGCTAGTGTCTATGATAAAGTAATATTTTTGTCGACATTATCAAACGGAAGAACTTTTATTATGAAGAGCACAGGTCAATGAAGCACGCTAGCCAATAAGAGGACCCGCCCACCGGCGGAAACCAGATATTGAGTGGTAAATTTGTTTCGCTCAGTAAGAACCAAAAAACGAATAAACGAACTGAAATATTGATTTTCGTTTTTTCGACAAAACGTAGAAAGGAATAAACGAACTGAAATCTTGATTTTCGTTTTCTTGTCAAAACGAAAAAACGAAAAAACTGCTTGTTTTCTGGTTTCTGCTTGCGTCAATTATTCCCAGAAAACAGAGTAGTAAAACGTACCTTGCTCAAAAAAGAACTAATAGTTGATGATTACAAATTATTGTTATTATTTGATACCCTGTTGTGACAGAATGTTACACCTCTCCTGTTCCTCGGAAGTCGGGGAGCACAGGGGAGACGTTCCCTCTAGGGCCGATGTCCTTTTGGGGGTAAATGTTTCTGATCTCTCTGTGACTGATCCTTCCTTGTCTGACCACTTTTGTGTTTTCTTTAATATATCTTTTATTCCCGACATACAGACAAAATCAAATACTGTCAAAAAACGGTATATCAATGGAGAATCTAATGTACTTTTTAAAAAGGCCATCTCCTTGCTACCACCTCTCAACCCATGTTCTGCTGATGATCTTGTAGAAAACTTTAATTTGAAAATTTTGAAAGTCATAGATGTCATTGCACCTTATAAGGCTAAAACGATTTCTTGAAAGCAAAAGGCACCATGGAGAAAAGCTGCTTCTGTAACAGCACAGAAAAAAGAATGCAGGAAGGTTGAACGCATCTGGCGTAAAACAAAACTTCATATTCACCATGATATCTACAAAGAGAGCCTCCGTGCCTACAATTTAGACTTAAAAAGTGCTAGAGAAACATTTTTCTCCAATATCATTAAAACCAATACTAATAATGCAAAAACCCTATTTGCAACTGTTGACAGACTGACCAACCCCCCAACACAAATTCCACCTGATCTCCATTCCACACAGAAATGCAATGAGTTTGCAGCTTTTTATACTGATAAAATTGAAGGCATCAGACGCGCCATCAATATCTCCACTTCAAACAAAAATGTTGGACTACCAACAACGTTGGCAGGGATGGCATGCTTTAATGTTATAGACTCTAAAGCTCTTGTGGAAACTGTTACACAACTAAAGCCATCCACCTGTTGCCTTGATTCTTTACCTACCAACCTCTTTAAGAATGTTTTTGACTGCCTAGCAATAGACATATTGCAGATAGTTAACAACTCTCTCCAGTCAGGCAACTTCCCAAAAGCCTTGAAAACTGCAGTTATTAAACCCCTTTTAAAAAAGCGGAGCCTAGATACCTCTATTATTAACAACTACAGACCAATATCAAATCTACCCTTCATAAGTAAAATCATTGAGAAAGTTGTCCTCCAGCAACTTAATCACTTCCTGGCATCGACTGGTTGTTATGACACCTTCCAATCAGGATTTCGACCCCTGCACAGCACTGAGACCGCCCTCATTAAAGTTGTAAACGACATCCGTCTTAACACAGACTCTGGCAAAACCTCAATACTAATGCTACTAGACCTCAGTGCTGCATTTGACACTGTAGACCATACAATACTTTTGGACAGGTTAGAAAACCGGGTGGGGCTTTCAGGCACAGTCTTAAATTGGTTCAGATCCTACCTACAAAATAGGAACTACTTTGTTTCCATTGGCGACTTTGTATCAGAATCAACCAACGTGATGTGTGGAGTACCACAAGGTTCGATCTTAGGACCCTCTTTATTCAACATGTACATGCTCCCACTAGGGCAAATCATGCAAAATAACAATATTGACCATCATTGCTATGCTGATGACACGCAAATCTATGTATCGCTATCACCAAATGACCCATAGATCTGCTGTGCCAGTGCATTGAGCAAGTGAAAGACTGGATGTGCCGAAATTTCCTTCAGCTAAATGAGGACAAAACAGAGATAATTGTATTTGGTGCTAAAACGGAAAGGCTTAAAGTAACCAAACACCTTCACTCTCTGTCGCTGAAAACCTCAAACAAAGCCAGAAATCTAGGGGTTATCATGGATTCTGATTTACATTTCGACAGTCACAACAAATCAGTTACAAAATCTGCATATTATCACCTTAAAAATTTAGCAAGACTTTGAGGGCTCATGTCCACCGAAGACTTACAAAAACTTGTACATGCCTTTGTCACTAGTAAGCTTGATTACTGCAATGGTCTACTTACAGGTCTCCCAAAACAAACTCTAAGGAAGCTTCAATTTGTTCAGAAGGCTGCTGCTAGAGTTTTAACAAAGACCAAAAAATTTGAACATATAACACCAATTCTGAATTGTTACATTGGCTTCCTGTAGGTCAAACATTTATTTTAAAATCATGTTGCTAACCTCTAAATCCCTACATGGTTTAGGCCGAAAAGATTTAACTGATATGCTTCCACTACATAAGCCTTCTAGAACACTAAGATCTTCTTAGACCAATCTGTTAATTATCCCCAGAGTAAACACGAAACATGGGAACGCAGGATTTAGTTACTATGCAACAAATAGCTAGAATAAACTCCCTGAGGATTTAAGACTTGACCCAACCTTTAAAACAAGATTGAAGACTTTTATGTTTGCTTTAGCTTTCTGCTAAATCCTAAATACTTTGCCTTTATTTTACTAAAATGCCTTTTTAACTTTCCCTTTATTTTCTATTTTTACCAGAAAGATACATGATCTGATACCAGAGAGAAAGGATAATGGTTTGAGACCCAAGTTCTGTCTGGGTTAGAGTCCTAGAATCTGGGTTGGAGTCCCAGAGAAAGGACCAAGTTCCCTTTAGGTCGGGTTGGAGTCCCGACGTGGGTTCCAGAGAGACTGTTGATCTGATCTTAAATACATTGCACTTTCAATTTTACTTACTAAAAAGCCTTTTTAACTTTCAATTTAATTTTCTATTTTTACCAGAAAAGATACATGATCTGATACCAGAGAGAAAGGATAAGGGTTTGAGACCCAATTTCTGTCTGGGTTAGAGTCCTAGAATCTGGGTTGGAGTCCCAGAGAAAGGACCACGTTCCTTAGGTCGGGTTGGAGTCCCGACGCGGATACCAGAGAGACTGTTGATCTGATCTTAAATACATTGCACTTTCTATTTTACTCATTTCTTTGCATATGTTTTCTTTTACTTATCTATTATTTTATTTTATTGTATGACAATGTTTATATGTGAAGCACTTTGAGTCTGCCTTGTGTATGAAAAGTGCTATATAAATAAAGTTGCCTTGCCTAATAACAGCCTTCACTAGGCTAAGAGTAGGCTACAATCATTGGGAACAGGTTAAAGTCAATTGGTTAAGGTCCAGTGAATCTCTCTCTCTCTCTCTCTCTCTCTCTCTCTCTCTCTCTCTCTCTCTCTCTCTCTCTCTCTCTCTCTCTGTGTCTCACGTATGATCAATCTCCCTGCCTTTCTCTCTCTCGCTATCTGTTTATTTGCCTGGGTCTGTCTGTCCTTATGTAAAATGGGTACGTTCCGTCCTCTCTCCAATGTGTTAATATATTAACCGCATTTCTTGTGTAAAACATGATATCGGACATGATTTAGAATAACTATCTCATGCAGGATAAGTCATACAGATTGCAACATCAGCTGGAGCTAGCTTAAATTTCCAACAGACAAAAACACTTTACCCTCCCACCAACAGAGTTCTGCCAATCTGCCATTCCGCTCCAGTCATACGCACTGCTGAAGCATGATTTCATTGTCAACACTTTGTTCAACACCTTGTTTTTGTTGTGTTCTAAAGTTGTAGATTTACACTTACACTGAAAAGATGGTTGAGAAGTTTGAAATGAAGTGTCGGTTATAGGGTTACAAAGGTGACGAGAGACTCTACTTCACATTTGAAGTGTGAATAATGGTGAGGGTCGGGTTCAGGATCTTGGAGGGAAAGCAGTGTCAGCTGTACTATAACTATATATACTATAACTGTACTATGTACTATTGACAGTTACACATATATAAGTGAGGCCTGGCACACTACATCTTGGCTTGACCATTTTATTAGTACAGCCGATGGGCATATGGCTTTAGGAAATATGAGCATAAAGTATGGGGTGGCAGTGACAGACCATATACCCCTTGCATTTACTGTAAATGTTGGTGATATTCCGACAACAGTCAGTAATGAAAGTGCTTTGAATAATGAGTTCACTGCAAAATTGGACTGGTCATCTCTCACTAAAGATAACTTGTTGGCTTATTATAACAACACAGACAAACTTTTAAGTCATATACATCTGCCTAAAGAAGCTATTTTGTGTATGGAAGCCAATTGTAAGAGGGTTGAGCATAAGAGAGACCTTGGTTCCATGTATGACAATGTGGTGTCGGCCCTGTATGATGGTGGTAAACCTTTTTATAAAACTGACACGCAGAACAAGAAAATTAACATTAGACCCAGCTGGAATGAGCATGTAGCGATGTATCATACTGAGGCTCGTGAAGCATATCAACTCTGGGACATGGCTGGAAAATCTAGGCAAGGCCCTGAGCTTGAGCATAAAAAGCTGGCAAATGCCAGATTCAAGTATGCTGTGCGTTTCATATCCAAAAATGAGCAAGTTATGATGGCTGATTCTATGGCGAACAATTTTATGAGTAATATCACCACTGATTTTTGGAAAGAGGTGAGAGCTCTTAACAAATGTAAACCATCCCTCCCATGTAATGTTAAAGGCATTTCTGGTACAGAGAACATTGCAGCATTATGGAGACAGCACTACAGCTCCTTGTTTAACTGCATAAAGAGTGTTCCATACGTGGTTGACTCTGATATGAGTGTTGAAACAATAAGTAATCATGCGGTTTTTGATGCCATGCATACACTGCCAAACAATAAAGCATGTGGTTTGGACTTTATTTCAGCTGAACATCTCAAAAATGCCAGTTTGAGGCTAGCTCCTCTCCGCCTCACTGATCTTATGATCCATGGAATAGTACCGGATTCAATGTTATCCATCTTGCTGGTCCCAGTGCTTAAGGACAAAGCTGGGAGAGTAAGTTGCATGGATAATTATAGGCCAATAGCGCTAGCAAGCATTCTATCAAAAGTTGTGGAAAGAATCCTACTTGATATAATAACTGGGTATCTTTCTTCTTGTGACAATCAGTTTGGTTTTAAACCAAAGCATGGGACAGACATGTGTATATATATGCACTCAAGGAAATAGTGAACCTGTACAGGGCTAAAAATTCATCTGTCCTTATGTGCTTTATCGATGCCTCCAAAGCATTTGATAGAGTTAACCACAGGAAACTGTTCATGAAGCTAACACAAAGGAGCGTGCCTGGGTATATTGTACGGGTTCTGATCTACTGGTATGCTCACCAGAAGATGCAGATTAAATGGGGAGGTAGTATATCAGCACCCTTTGGAGTTGGCAATGGCGTTAGGCAGGGAGGAATCTTGTCTCCAATTTTATTCAACTTGTATGTCAATGATTTGTCCATGCAATTGAGAGCCTGTAACACAGGGTGTATGACTGGTGAGATGTTGGTGAACCACCTTATGTATGCAGATGATTTGGTCATTATGAGCCCAAGTATTGGGGACTACAGCAACTCCTTAATATCTGCACTGAGTATGGATTAAAACATGACATTAAATATAATGCTAGCAAGAGTGCTGTTTTAATATGTAGAACCAAGCAGGATAAAAGGCTCAATTTCCCTGCGTTCCAACTGTCTAGCAATATTCTAGATGTATGTAGAAGGACAAAAATACCTTGGACATTTAATAAATGATCAGTTGAATGATGATGATGATGTGTACAGACAATGCTGCAAACTATACGACCAGGCAAACACAATTGCACGCAAGTTCAGCTTTTGTTCAACAGAGGTGAAGGTAGCCCTGTTCAAAGCATATTGTACACCGCTTTACTGCGCTCAATTATGGTCAAGCTACAAGAAATCTAGCATGCAGAGGCTGAGAGTTGCGTACAATGATGCTATGCGCATCCTTTTAAAAAAACCCAGAGGGGGCAGTGCCAGCCAGATGTTTGTCACTGCAGGAGTGAGCACATTTCATGCACTTTTAAGAAATCTCATGTTTAAATTTATGAAACGTTTGGAGCAATCTCGGTATGGTATCATTGTGGTACTTGTAAATCCCACTCTGAGCTGTGCTCGCTAGACCTCCAGCGTGAGGGTGCACTGGCTGAAATGTTTGTATATTAACTGACTTTTTATATTTTTGTATTGTATTTGTATTGTACTTGTGCTATTTATGGACTTGAGTCTGAAATAAAGTTTTCATATCATATAATAGTTCTGTTCTTGGTGCTGCAGACCAGGCGGTGTTTGTTTGGCAGAACGGTCTCAGAACTGTAACATACAGCAGTTCTCTGGGAAATGAGAATACTGCCTAACTGCATGTGGTTAAAAACGTTTAAACTTTAAGCTGTATCACTTTTGTTTTGGCTCTTCCACCGATTTTAAAGGGTGCTCCAAGCAGTATTTATTTGTTAAAATAACTGATAAATAGCTCTATATTTTGACAGCCATCACTGATCAAGAGTGTTTGGTCAGCATAATGGGTCACAAGTCCATTCACGATTCAGTAAACAGAAGAAAATGACCGGCACGTGGGTCTGTTTATAAACAGACCCACGTGCCGGTCATTTTCTTCCAACCTATAAATAGGTCGGAAGACACGGGAACCGATTCTTGGCGTTTGGTACTTTATTTAACAGTACACGTACAGGCCTACTCCAAAAACACAACCAGACTCGTTTAGTTCCTCCTAGACTGACACTCGCTCAATCGCTCGTTCACTCATTCGTCGACTCATTCGCTGACGTCACACAAACACACACACACACACACACACACACACACACACACACACACACACACACACACACACACACACACACACACACACACACACACACACACACACACACACATATTATTGCGCACACACATACGCCACTCTCGTTACAAGAAGCTCACAGTCCAACTGATTAGTCCATTAAGTGAGGTGACGGTACCATCACGACGGTAAGACAGCTCTGCATTGGTAACTGGCTGCTCAACGTGAACCTTGAAGTGCTGAGTCAACCTGCTGCTGTTTTCGTGGTGGTAAAGCTGCTTCAGTTCAATAGTTAAGCTTAGCCGTGGAGAGTTATAACAGAGAATGTCGAATGGGACTCTGGTTATAAGCTATGCTAACGGTAATGATGGTACAAAATCCCAGCTCAGACGCTGAGGTTCAATATCTGGACCTTGACTGCACCCCAGATTAATTGGCCAGCTCATGTTTTCTTTGCTGAGTCTAGCACATGGGTCTGGCCCCCTCTTCTTCACGCTTGGCCCGGGGCGGGCCTATCACAACTCATCACAACTAATATGGGGTGTCTGTGTGGAGGAGCGACCTGAGCGGTCATGAAATCTGAACTAGATATAGCCTAGTTCATGTTAGTAAAAGTAATCTAACTGCAATCACTACCGTAATTGTATTATTTGACGATAAGCCATTTAACAATCCCACAAACTCAGGATCTGCATTTGATCACAGTTGAAACTGATGAATCTGTATTTCAAGCTCTGGGAGCGTTGTCAATTAGTAGCCTACATTTAAAACTATGTACTAATTGACAGATTTGTCTATAAACTTTCAAATCTATATTTGACAAATTCACAAATGTCAATAAACATTTATTGATGATTTTATACATTTCCAAATTGAGCTAGTTACGCAACTCTCAACTGACGTTTGAATTCATGT
Source organism: Gadus morhua (assembly GCF_902167405.1). Lineage (NCBI taxonomy): Eukaryota > Metazoa > Chordata > Actinopteri > Gadiformes > Gadidae > Gadus > Gadus morhua. The sequence continues at coordinate 22,756,439 of NC_044050.1, read as the reverse complement.
CATGATTTAATTTTGAACATTCAAAATGTTCAAAACATGATTTAATGTTCAAAATTACATGCCAGGCATGTGGCCCGCGGCCCGCATGCCCACTCAGCCTGCACATAATTAAAAAAAAAAAAAAAAATTATAATAATAATAATAATAATTGATCGAGTTACAGAAAACTCGTTCAAGAAAGATGAGAAGAATTCATAGAATTCAAAGGCAAACCCATGCGTCTAGTTTGCTTAGAAGCGATATCAGTCATTAAAGATATCCACTTAAGTCGCCACTACAACTACTACAACTGCTTGTTGGGTTTGAGTTCATTGAGTTGTTGCACTTAATGTTGGGCCACTGTTTTTCAGTTTTTTGACTTCATTGAATGATGATGCATGTGAGCCCTTTGCACTAATAAAAATACTGACCATTCATGTGGCTGTTTGAGCATGGAAAACTTATGTATGAAATTAATGTATGTTGGTTCAATTAACATACCGTACATAGGTTATGATTCTGGACGATTTTTTAGGTAGTGGCCATCGCCAAAATGCACCAGAATACAGGAAATCATCTACCAAATTCAAAATGATGTAGCTTCTCTCAGCTTACGTATAGTTGAAGTGTGCAGTCATGCGGCCCTCCGATGGTTATGATAAAAAATGTGGCCCTCTTTATCATGAATGTTGCCCATCCCTGGAGTAGCATCATCATCACTGCCAGCTGACATCAGACGCCTTGCTAGAGAAAAACAGTTCCAGCCATCACATTAGGTGAGTCGAGAAATGCAGCAAACATGAGGCTTAGTAACACAGCAGTTATCTGCTTTAGTTATGTGTTCATAATGGTACGGCCCTCTGAGGACTGGCCCTTGATGTGAAAAAGGTTCCCCACCCCTGCAGTAGAAGGTCATCTTTGGCGGTATGGAAATGGCCACACACTATGAGGGGCCGTTTAGGACATAACTAATTGAGACACTCTCACACACATACCTATGAAACACTCTCACACTCACTACTGAAACGCTCACACACTCACTAGTGAAACACTCACACATACATACATACTCTTCTGAAACACTTACACATACATATGAGAAACACACACGCATACATACATACCTCTGTGGCATATACACATACATATGAAATGCTTACATTCATACAAGTGAAACATTTATACGTATCTATCTGAAACACTCATGCAAGCACATATTTGTATAAATGTTTCAAATGTATGAATACGTTTTTCAGTTATATGTATGTATGCTCTGGATGTGCAAGCGTTTCACATGTAGTATTCATACCAGTAATTTCAGTAGTGACGGTGAGAGCGTTTCAATAGTGAATGTATGAGTGTTTCATAGGTATGTGTGCATGAAATTCCAAGGTCAAGGTCGGCATTTAAACCGGAAGGCGGGAACAAAGAGTGCATTTTTGAACAGCCAGAGCGCGCCAATCTGAGTCACGCTCTTCACCGTTGGCTTAGATTGGCTGAAATGTCACGCTCTTCACCGTTGGCTGCCGCTTTTCCACCGCACATGTAGCTCGACTCGACACGACACGACTCGACACGACTCGACACGGTAGCAGCGCGGGTCCTTTTCCACCGCAAATAGTACCTCCGGGACGTGGGCGGGGTCGGCTGCGCGAAAGGGCCGTGACGTATTTTTGTACGCGACGCAAACAACACCTACGTAACCCACACATGGACAGAACCCACATAACAACAATGGAGAACATCGATGCGATGGTATTCGTGTTCGTATTATTAGCTGGCATGTTGAAGAAGTGAATATGTTGACTGCGGGGGTCCTTTTCCACCGCAAATAGTACCTCCGGGACGTGGGCGGGGTCGGCTGCGCGAAAGGGCCGTGACGTATTTTTGTACGCGACGCAAACAACACCTACGTAACCCACACATGGACAGAACCCACATAACAACAATGGAGAACATCGATGCGATGGTATTCGTGTTCGTATTATTAGCTGGCATGTTGAAGAAGTGAATATGTTGGCTGCGGCGCTGCTATGGCTGTTACCAGCATGGTTGCCATGTCGCTCTCGTGACTTCGTCACACTCTCTGGCCAATCAGTGGCCGGCCGTCTGCCGACGTCACCTTTTAGCATCGGCTCAGCCGCTTGGAACCTAGAGCGAGGCGGTACTAGAAAAAGCAGCCACTTCAGGTACCAGATACCATGTTTTCGCGGTGGAAACGCAAAAAAGGCGAGCTGAGTCGAGTCGAGTCGAGTCGTGTCGAGCTGGTACCATGCAGTGGAAAAGCGGCATTAGAAACCGGCACTCTTTGTTCCCGCCTTCCGGTTTAAATGCCGACCTTGACCTTGGAATTTCATGCACACATACCTATGAAACACTCTTACATTCACTATTGAAACGCTCTCACCGTCACTACTGAAATTACTGGTATGAATACTACATGTGAAACGCTTGCACATCCTCATGTAAGAGCATACATACATATAACTGAAAAACGTATTCATACATTTGAAACATTTATACAAATATGTGCTTGCATGAGTGTTTCAGATAGATACGTATAAATGTTTCACTTGTATGAATGTAAGCATTTCATATGCATGTGTATATGCTACAGAGGTATGTATGTATGCGTGTGTGTTTCTCATATGTATGTGTAAGTGTTTCAGAAGAGTATGTATGTATGTGTGAGTGTTTCACTAGTGAGTGTGTGAGCGTTTCAGTAGTGAGTGTGAGAGTGTTTCATAGGTATGTGTGTGAGAGTGTCTCAATTAGTTATGTCCTAAACGGCCCCTCATACACACACACACCCTGGATCCACACATACACACAGGGCCGTTGCACCAAATCCTGGGCCCTGTATACAAGAGGTACTGATGCCCCCCCCCCCCCCACCCGAATTCCCCCTACCAGCCCCTGCGCTGAATTGTTGACGGGGGGACGGGGGGGGGGGGGGGACGTGGCTGTGTGCGACTCCTAACACTATGGGCTGGTGGATAATTCAAAAGATTTTCTTTTTTTTTTTTCTTTTTTTTTTTATATTGCCATGGGCCCCCCCTCTGCCTTGGGCCCCCCCAGGACTGCCTTACTTTCCCCCGCAGTCCGTCGGCCCTGCATACACACAAACACACACACGAAAATATGTATTTTATTCATGAGGCATGACATTCAGGTAGAGGAGACAACTTTGAATATAAAATACTTCCCCAGGTCGTTCATCTACGCCTGGCGGACCCGCGGGCGGCCGTTTCCTGTCCACATCGCCGTAAAATCGTTCATCTTCTGCGGCATGAACGGGCTGCTGCAGGGACACTACCAACTCCACTGCGCCCCCTCCTGGCAGAACCCCGTACGGATGGCAGTGGGTGGGTCTAGGCCAAGGCCCCTGTTTTTAAATGACCATGAATACGATTTACTAATGCTTTTATTTGGCAAGACAAATTATGAAAATACACATACCTGACATAAACTAACCCTATGCTCAAAGCACACTGGAATATTATGATGAAAAACCGATAGAAAGTCGATAGAAAATAATCTTAGTGGGTAACTGTGTTTAACAAATTAGACCACTTTTTGGTGTGCAATGCATATTGTTCTGGCCTTACTGTGTTCCTGTGCCAATATTTTATTTATATTTGATGTGTGTGTGTGTGTGTGTGTGTGTGTGTGTGTGTGTGTGTGTGTGTGTGTGTGTGTGTGTGTGTGTGTGTGTGTGTGTGTGTGTGTGTGTGTGTGTGTGTGTGTGTGTGTGCAGGTCTGCTTCTGTTCTTTGCAGGTCTGATAATCAACATCCACAGCGACCATTTGCTACGGAGCCTTAGGAAACCAGGAGAAGTCCACTACAGAATCCCCAGAGGTACCAATACCCACCGTACTACAGTACTACCACAGTACTCACACAGTATTACGATACCAACATAGTACTACAGGACTACTAACAGTAATACAGTACAATTCACAGTACTACAGGACTACCACTGTACTAACACAGTATTACGACACCAACACAATACTACAGCACTACTAACAGAACTACAGTACTACTAACAGTACTACAGTACTACTAACAGTACTAGAGGACTACCACAGTACTCACAAAGTATTACGATACCAACACAGTACTACTAACAGTAATACAGTACTACTAACAGTACTAGAGGACTACCACATTACGATACCAACACAGTACTACGATACCAACACATTACTACAGCACTACTAACAGTACTACAAACAGTACTACAGCACTACTAACAGTACTACTAACAGTACTACAGCACTACTAACAGTACTACTAACAGTAATACAGTACAATTCACAATACTACAGCACTACTAACAGCCCTACTAACAGTACTACAGGACTACCACTGTACTAACACAGCACTACTAACATTAATACAGTACTACTAACAGTACTAAAGTACTACAGTACTACTAACATTAATACAGTACTACTAACAGTATTAAAGTACTACAGTACTACTAACATTAATACTACTAACAGTACTAAAGTACTACAGTACTAACAGTACTACAGTACTACTAACATTAATACAGTACTACTAACATTAATAGAGTACTAAAGTACTACAGTACTACAGTACTACTAACATTAATACAGTACTACTAACAGTACTAAAGTACTACAGTACTAACAGTACTACAGTACTACTAACATTAATACAGTACTACTAACATTAATACAGTACTACAGTACTAACAGTACTACAGTACTAACAGTACTACAGTACTACTAACATTAATACAGTACTACTAACAGTACTACAGTACTAACACAGTACTACTAACAGTTATACAGTACTGTTAGAAGTACTGTATTACTGTTAGTAGTACTGTAGTACTGTTAGTAGTACTGTATAACTGTTAGTACTAACACAGTACTACTAACAGTTATACAGTACTTCTAACAGTACTACAGTACTACATTACTAACAGCATACTACAGTGATGACGTGATACTACAGTCCCAGTGCAGTCCTTCAGTACTGACCGTGTGATGACGTGATACTACAGTCCCAGTGCAGTCCTTCAGTACTGACCGTGTGATGACATGATACTACAGTCCCAGTGCAGTCCTTCAGTACTGACCGTGTGATGACGTGATACTACAGTCCCAGTGCAGTCCTTCAGTACTGACCGTGCCTTCTCATCCGGCCCTAGGGGGGATGTTTGAGTTTGTGTCGGGGGCAAACTACTTCGGGGAGATCCTGGAATGGTTTGGCTATGCTGTGGCCGTCTGGTCGCTGCCTGCAGCCGCCTTCTTTCTCTTCACCAGCTGTACCATCGGCCCACGAGCCATACACCACCACAGGTATACACCTACACCCATACAGGTGCCTCACCTGCAACACTACAGGTCACACCACCTACACCTGCACCACCATAGGTAACACCACCAACAGCTGAACAACCATAGATTACACCACCATCACGTGCACCACCATAGGTAACACCTCCTACAACTGCACCACCATAGGTAACACTACCAACACCTGAACCACAATAGATTACACCACCTTCACATGCGAAATGCATGTCCACCTCTGTACATAGAGAACACCCTGACGGATGAAAGGATCCTCAAGCAAAGTTAAGGCCTAATGTGTTTCTGCTCTCTCCTCAGGTTCTACCAGCAGCAGTTCAAGGACTACCCTCAGTCCAGAAGAGCCCTGATTCCTTTCCTTCTGTAGCACCTTGCATAATTTATGAAAAAAAACTGCATATCATTATACAGTTTGTTTCAGTTTCTATTGTATGCACTTGTGATTTATTGAATTACACGATATGATTAACATTTTGGCTTTAAGCTAATATATATATTTTATTTTGTATTGTTTTTCTTTACTTTTTAGACAAGCTATTTTGTATTCTTCCGTGTGTGGAAATTTAACAAACACCAGCAAACGTTTTTTTTTTCTTTATTTGTTATGAACAGCAACAATTTCACACAGACTTTGTTGGAGAGTTAAATAAAGGCAAATTGAATGGTTACACAGGTGTGTGTTAGTGTAGATGGGGGCAAGAGAGTAAGACATTTTGCCCCCTGTCTTCTGGAGGTAGAACTGGTGAACCGTTATATCCTACCAATAAATTGGTCAAGAACTACTATAAATTACGACACATTCCCTATAGTAATGTAACGTCTTTTACTTTCCAATTTAAAATCTTAAAACACAAGGTTGACATGGTAAGGCCCGTGGTATTCAAAGGTCATAGAATAACAGATGCTTAGAAATGTGAGAGAAAACAAGCATTGAAACCACATCAGCAAACATAGAGATAAGTGCAATTACTCGCTCTCTCTCTCACACACACACACACACACACACACACACACAAAGCTGAACCAGGGGTGCTATGGCCACGATAGGAAAGCACTTCTGAAAAAAAGAAATGTGTCCAGGCAGACCAACTTATAGAGGACCTATTATGCTTTTTCGACTTTTATGACCTATAAACGTTGTTATAATGATTGATAGTCATGTTTAACCATACTAAAGGGTCAAATAATGACGTACATGCTTTTCGACGTATTCCTTGCTGACAGTCTGGGGTGGCTGTGCAGAGAGCTAAACACTCGGGACAACGTTTGCGATTCACTTGTTCACATTTCTGGGAAATCATCTAAGTAGAAGCACTCCTGCCTGGTCAAATCTGCCCGCGCGTGCGCTTCAAGGAACGTAACCAATCACAACGGAGTTGGGTTGGCAGAAGGGGGGCGAGGGGGAGGAGAAGGACGACAGAGAAGGCTGAAAGCGCCCAGATGAGAGGAAGAGTTTCCCGAAAATCGACATCGTTTTTTTTGCGTGTAGTTAAACATGACTATCAATCATTATAACAACGTTTATAGGTCATAAAAGTCTAAATGCATAATAGGTCCCCTTTAAAGGTAAAGTGTAGAATTGAGTGGCATCCTTTAAAGCAGAGGCTGATACATCCTTTAAAGCAGAGGCTATTATAAAGATACTTGTTACTGGACTGGTCGGACCAGGTGGACTGATTGTGTGTCTACCAAAACCCCAGTCCAAACAAAGAGGCAGACAGAGAGGCCTTTGTCCATGGTTATTTTACACCTGATGTAAATGTAATAGCTGCCCTGTTCTCCCCAGGAATCAGATTGAAATTAGATTAATTCATGTTTCAGTGACAGACTTCTTTAATCACCAGAAGTCAACTTTGAAGAGTTGGGGGGAGGAGAATATCTTCTCATTAGGCTAGTCGATGGTCTCGCTCCACTAGGGCCAATGGCCAAGGGGTACAAAAAAACATCTGTTAACTACCATTCAGCAAACCTGACACAAAAAAATCCTTCAATCAGTGAGTGTGTTAAATCAATCAATTTAAAGACACAATGGGTTCGAATTAGCCTGTTCCAGTTAGGCAAAAGAACTTCAGAATTCATATAGCAATGAACTGAAAAACTGTGATGCGTACTAGCATAGCTCGGGTGGCTTGGTGGCATGTGGGGGAGAGGTTTTGGGAGTGTTGGTAAGATTCTTGTAAACAAAGAGAGAGGACAGCCTTTTTATTGATAGAATATATCAGTTATATGACAAACTTCCAGGGGGGGAACTATAGAGCAACTCTGCTCTATAAGTCTGCAGAGATTCGGACAGCCATGGAGGGGGGGGGGGGGGGGGGGGTGAGGATCGCGCAGATCTGGAGTGGAGGAGACAGACGGAGTCCAAAGAGGAGGAGAGGGAGGATAGCAGAGTGTCGGTGGATTCCTCGGTGGATAGTTGAGAGAATCCTTCGACAAAAGGTAGTGAAGACAGAACAGTTGATGCAAACGTAGAGAAAGGGAGAGATTTGAGGTTATGGCGAGTGGTGACAATGTGGGGACTAGAGAGGAGGGGGGAGAGGACTTCAAGGGGAGAGAAAAAGCAACAAAGAGATGGTCAGACATGGGGAGCTGGGTAACAGAGAGAGCAGAGGTGCCCCAGGACCTTGTGAATATCAGGTCAAGTTGTTCACGGCCCTGTTTGTGGGGGGAAAAGGGGAGAGTGTCAAAGGTGGCGAAAAAAAAAAAAATGAGCGATCATTTTTTGCCGGCCGCAATAATTTCCATTCGCACTCTTTTTTTTAAATCATTGCTTTATTGGCCTAATCTGAGAAGAAATCTATGCCATAAACAGAAATATTATAGGCCTTTATTACACGGGTCTTCTCAATGCCGTGGAACGCTCCGTTCACTTGTATAGATAGTCCGGTAACTTGTCAACCCCAGCGTCTTCGTTTGCTAAGCAGCGTCAACGTCTTTGAAGGACTATTTCTCTGCTGATCAACAATACGAATGCTGCTAACGAATAAATTGTAAAAAGAAACACCATGTGAAGTTATTTTTTCGTCTTGGCAAGTAGCCTTGTAATAAGCGGGATGATGTAGTATAGAACGTCGCCGGTCATTATCTAAAATAAGCCCCTTCAGGGTGAAGCAAGACACCTCCGCTGCGCGTCGGTCGCCTGTTCGCCCTGTCGGGGCTTATTTTCCCGATAGTGACCGGCGTTCTATGAATTATATATATTTATATATATTATATATATTTTGCAGGGTAGGCCTAAGTAACAAATGTCGGGTTGAAATCGGGCTCCGGCTCATAATTACAGGGCACAACGAGTAAACCCCCTCGTCAAGTGTCAGTAGCCGCGTTGACATGGACACATCTGTTCCGCATAGATTTCTATGCGCATAGATTTCTACGCGGAACAGAAAATGATCATGTATACGCCTCATTCGGAATACAATTATCTGTTCGGCATAGATTCTATTCCGAATAGAAGAGGTGGTGTAGTCCGTTTTAATCGCCATGTATGCACTTATTCCGAATAGATTGGGGTTTAATTTAGAGCAGCCGCAGTAGTTCGCAATTGGTCCACTGAGCTCCGTCGGTACTTTTAAGCACACCGAACTTCACCGCTGTCAAGGAAAGTGGATTTATTGCCTGATTCACGTCTTTGTTATCACTCCGTAAAAGTAGTCTGGTAAGCGTGTCCGGTTGCTAAGCGACGGGACATCGGTGTTTATTAATGACGTGTTCGAGTATCGTAGTGTCCGCGCGCGTCCGAGGTAACTGTAAATGAGTAGGCTACTAGTAGTACTTTTGCAGGCTGAACGTTAAAATACTTCTTAACTTGGAGAGATGGCAGCTGCAGTAGTTCGCAAATGGACCTTCGAGGATTCCTGGTCACTAAATTCCTGTAAGACCACTCTCTCCCACCAGTCTTGGCTGCAGACTCGCATCCAAATTCCTCTTGTTTGCGGCGGAGCTTAAGGTAAATATAAAGATCTGACGAGAAATTTACGTTGCTGCGCTGTCCTCCTCCTTCTTAATTGAAAGAGCAGGGAGAGAAAAGCTCTCTCCTGCTGTGCTTTCATTAAAATCAAATTTAAAATCCCTGATAGTGATAAGACATCCATTATGTCGCCGCCGGTCCAGAGATGTGTGTCAGGTGTGCGCGAGAGACAGAACGGACACTTTTGGTACTGCCATGTATACAGTAGCCTACATTCGGATCACATTTTAGGAACAGATCTATGCCGCATAGAAATCTATGCGGATCTGATGCGGATCAGATGTGCCATGTAAACGCGGCTACTAACTTGTTGCATTGTCTGTGTGGGAGGCGGAGTCCTGGCGCAATCGTGTTTACATCCTTTTTATTTAGTGTTTCAATTTTATTTATTGTTTTTGGTGGTGTTTGGTTTTTATTCAAGAGCATTTTTTGTTAATAATAGATTGTTTTTGGTTGTTTTGTTAATTTATTCTGGATAATTGAAATGTCTTCCAGACGTCCAGTTCCAGTGTTCATTAAAAATAAAGGTTTATTGATCTTCGAAAGGGTGTACTTTATCATTATATTAGTTGAAAAACGGCAATATTATCGCTTATCGCAATAATTCTTGGGGCAATTAATCGCCCAGAAAAATGTGTTATCGTGACAGGCCTAGTTATTCAGGCGAGTGCAACTTCTCTGGCAGGATGTTGAAGTCAATTTCAGGAAAGCAGCTGAGAAAGGCTTCCATCTCGTCGTAGAAGTCACGAAGGGGACCTGGAGGGACGGTAGATCACCACAATGGAGAGCTTGATAGGAAGGGTGACAGTGACAGCGTGGAGTTCAAAAGCAGATCTGGCCAAGTTTTCTAGTGGAAGGACCTGGTAGGACCACATCGGCGAGATTTGGAGTCCGGCCCGTCCTCCTCGCCCTGATGGTCTTGGGGTGTGTGAGAATGAGTAGACGGTGGAGAGGGCAGCAGGAGTAGCAGAGTTCTCTGGATGATCCAAGTTTCTGTCAGGGCCAGGAAGTGGAGGGTCATGAGGGACGCATAGGCCGAAATGGAGTCTGCCTTCTTGACCGCTGATTGGCAGTTCCAGAGTCCTCCCATCACTTCAAGGCGGTCAGTGTAGGCAAGGGTCAGTGGATGGCACAGATTGGATGGGTTGCTGCGCCGAGCAGAGGATCTATGGTGACGTCGTCTATGAGTGGAAGTCCTGACGATGAGTAAAGTATGACACATAGCTAATATAGGTAGGCTTCCCTGGTCTTCCATGAGGGACTCCCACAGAGAGACTCCCTTAGTCTTTGTTTCCCGGGTCTTCCTTTGCAGGGTCCTGACACTTAAGAGATACATAGAATACTTGTATGTGGTTATAATTAATGTTTATTTGTTGCTTTTATATGTTCTCTTTTTTTCTTCCTGTTATTTGCTTGTTATTTGCTTTTTAGGGAGCCTATTGTTACATCTGGCCGAGGACTGCAGATAAAAACTAGCCTTCTGGGTAAATCTGGCATATATACAGAAATGTTTATTAATATGCACTGAACCTGTCAAATAAACAAATAAATGAAATAAATAAATACGATCTCAGACAAAATACAAGCCCTGTGGCGTCATCGTAGATTATTGGTCGCGTTTCAAATGATTATACAGGGAACATGTGGGGAACTATAGAAAAAGGACAATATCAAAGATGTCTAAGACCGAGTTATCAAACCTTAACAAATCATTTGATTTGAAGTTGTACGTTTTGATATGTCAATGACAAAGAATATGCTGTCACCTCTGTCATCGTATATTGCAACCAAAGCTCAGACCATCTCCACGCTCAAACTTGTATTTGACCAAATGTGTGTTTTATCAATTTCTTGCTGGTAGCTTTACAACAGTTTATCAAACAATTTCTTCTGGACACACAGGTAGTAGAATGTATATAGTTTTATTAGTGGTCGTGCAGAATAGTAACTTCAGAGATAGGATGACTCATTAAGTGTGTTCTAAACTGTTTGGTTGGAACATCTGGATGGAGAGCAGTCAGCACCAGCTCCAGATGTGAGCGACACTCCTCCGAGTGGACTAGCAGTTGGATCTCATCTCACAGATGTAGGGGAAGAAGTTGTTGCAGCGGTGGTTGGACCATCCCTTGTTCCCTGGGGGACAGAAACACCCTCAGCATCTTCACCACCTTAAAGAACCACCCCAGCATCTTCATCCCCTGACAGAAACACCCTCAGCCTCTTCATCACCTGACAGAACCACCCTCAGCCTCTTCATTCCCTAACAGACCCACCCCAGCCTCTTCATCCCCTAACAGAACCACCCCAGCCTCTTCATCCCCTGACAGAACCACCCTCAGCCCCTTCATCCCCTAACAGAACCGCCCTCAGCCTCTTCATCACCTGACAGAAACACCCTCAGCCTCTTCATCCCCTGACAGAAACACCCTCAGCCTCTTCATCACCTGACAGAACCACCCTCAGCCTCTTCATTCCCTAACAGACCCACCCCAGCCTCTTCATCCCCTAACAGAACCACCCCAGCCTCTTCATCCCCTCCTCCCCATCATGACCCCCCATCATAACCACCACCACCACCACCTCCTTGGTTCTGCATGCTGTGCTGCATTGTGTTATTCTGGTGACGGGTGGGTCTACCTTCCGTGTTGATGAGGAGACACTGGTTTTCGCTTGGGGAGACGTCGGACTCCGTATTGACATAGTCGAAGGGACTTCCGCCCTCCCACCGCCACTCACCCTGCAGCCAATCACATGTATTGCCAGTTACCATCAGCCAATCAAATGGCAGCTACCATCAGCCAATCACATGCCAGCTACCATCAGCCAATCACATTTCAGATGCCATCAGCCAATCACAAGGCAGTTACCATCAGCCATTTGTGTGTGTGTGTGTGTGTGTGTGTGTGTGTGTTTGTGTGTGTGTGTGTGTGTGTGTGTGTGTGTGTGTGTGTGTGTGTGTGTGTGTGTGTGTGTGTGTGTGTGTGTGTGTGTGTGTGTGTGTGTGTGTGTGTGTGTGTGTGTGTGGTGTTAGATTATGTTGTGTTTAGGTAGATTCTAGATTAGTGTGTATTTGAGTGTGTTTATGTGTGGTTGTATGTATGTGTGCATGTATGTGTCTGTGTGTATGTATGCTTGCGTATATGTGTCTGCTTGTGTGCATTTTTGTGCGTGTTTGTGTGCGTGTGTGTGCGTGCATGTGCACAAGTGCATGTGTGCACAAGTGCGTGTGTGCATGCGTGACTGCTGACCAGGAAGTTGTATCCCCCCAGCCAGGCGAAGGTGTGGCCTCCTGTCTGGGCCAGGCGCTGCAGGTAGTGGTACTCCAAGGCGCTGTGGGCCGATGCCAGGCTGCCCTCCCGCTCTGCACATAGTCTCTGGAGCAAGGCATTCACACACACCGTATTCGTTATCAGTTTTACAGTCGCACTATATACAGCATGTAAACAGGTGCAGTATTTGTATGCAGGTTTACAGGTGCAGTACACATGTAGCTTGTACCTCTGCAGTGCCCCAGCTTGCAGGATTGTTCTCCAGGTAGAAACAGTCACCACGGAAATTGTCCCAGCCGTCCAGGCAGAAGTTGATCCTCTCTGAGGGGGAGACAGAAGGGTTGGTTCGGTCCTGTAAGGAGCTCTGGGTGAACAGTGTTCATGTGTGGCGTCTGAGAGGCTTCTCACCTGCACGAGTCCCAGCTGGACTGGTCAGAGCTGAACTGTTGCGTGCTCCTGGAAGACAGACTTGAGGGTTAGTGGACAGAGAGACGACAGATAAATTCCACAACTCACACTTAACTGTCTGGAGTCTACCTATCCGTCTGTCTGTCTACCTGTCTGCCTGCCTGTCTGTCTGTCTGCCTGTCTACCTATCTGTCTGTTTTCCGTCTCTCTGTATGTCCTTCTACCAGTTTACCTGTCAGTCTGTCTGCCTGTCTGTCCGTCTTTCTACCTGTCTGTCCGTCTTTCCGCCTGCCTGGTCGTTTTTCTCCCCGGCAACAGCCTGGTTCTGGTGATCCAGGATAAGCCCGACTAAGCGAGTGCAGGTGTGTTTATATGTTCTCCCTGATCAGGAAAAGCTCTAGAAATAAACACAGTCCATGGAAGGATGCGCAGCATTCCCTTTGTGACTACGCCACACATGGTAATGGTACAATAGACACTTTAGAAAAGTCACACCTGTGTTAACATCTGTAGCAGGCACACGCTAAAGGCTTCACAGGCAGGATCGAGACAACAAAGTCGTTTGGACACATGATATTAGTACTGGAATGTTCTAGGGAAGCGAGAGACGGCGCGCCGTTCACCAGAGCCGGGGGACTGACCTGGAGCCGCTCCGACGGCCAGCACCCCCCCGAGGAGAACTAGGGCGAGAAGACCCCTCATGACCAAGAGGATGATGTTCAGGAAGCTCTGGATGAGGAGGAGGTAGGAGGAGCAGGTAAGAGGTCGGAGGAGCAGGCAGGAGGGAGATGTACCTGTTGCAGGTGATACTGGTGTCAGGACAGTCCACTCATTATATACAACTCATTCATGTATCGTCACCACAATAAAATATCGTGGACTTCGCCTCTTTGGGCAATACTGTGTTGGATTGTGACTCAAACATCTCCACACCCTGGAATTCTGAAGACTCAGAAGGAGGTGGGACTTCCCAGTTTCAGATTTATGGAGCTGCACTCGAAGGAAGTTGCTTGACTTGACTTCCTTACTGGTAAACGGTTCTGACAATATACATCACAAACATAAAGGAATAACATTGGTATGAATTGAGTGTCCATGATAATGTTGGCTAAGTTGCACAGTGGGGCCTCGTAGGAAGAGGGGGTCCGCAAACACCCCGAGATGACCTAAAGAGGGTGACCTCATGAGGACGTCCTCTTTTATGAGGTCATCTTCATGAGTTCATCCTGATGAGGTCATCCTAATCAGGATGACCTCAACTTGATGACCTCACGTTGCAGACCTCTTAAGGATGAGTTGTTTTGGTTGCAATTATTAGATTTGAATCTGTCGTTGTGATACGTTCTGTGATTCTAAGTTTTTTTGTTGTTGTGATATTGTCGTGTTGTTGGGATGTTTTGATGTGGTTGTGATGTGATGTCATTTGATTTGATGTTGTTGGGTTGTTGGTGTGGTGTTGTTGTGTCTTTGCGATGTGATGTTGTTGCGGTGTTGTTTGTGTTGTGTCTTCTGTTTCGTGAAGGCCCTGCACTGCTCTATGTATCAGACGTGTAGGGTGAGGAATGTAAGTTGCATTCACTTGAGTAAATAAATTCTGCTCTTATTCTTTCTGAAGGTTCAACTGATCCTGGAGCAACGCTGTCAATCTGATCAGAATGGGCCTTTGGTCTGAACAACCCTAAAGTCCTGCAGTGCCTGCACAAAGTGGACAAACCAATAACAATACCATCATTATTATTATGATATTATTGATGGACACGAGTATCTCCCAATGTCTCAAACTACACCAAAATAGAACCGGATAAAACTCAACAGGCGGGACACGTTTGCTTCTATGAAATCAAGCTCTGAAGTGAATGACAGCTTCTGTATTTTGAGGCATCACATTATTTCAGATATTATTTTTTATGAAAACCTTTCCCAGAATTCTGAGATAATAAACTCGTTCATTCAAAACAACAGAGCATTTATTTCTTTACCACATAAGAAATGTTCCCTAAATTCTGAGATAATTATGTCGCTAATCAGAAAAACTAGAGCAGAATCTTCTTAATCTTAGGTGAATGCATTACGTTTCCATACCTGGGGACTAGTACAGTTCGAATGAACGCCAGCTGAGACTACATTTTTGGTTAGGTTTTTGCTCAGCTCTAGCGCGCCCTGCTGGCAGAAAGGAGCATAATGGAGGTCACAATGTGACGACTTCCGATATTTATAAAAAAAAAAAATTATCATTGTCTTCAAAATCTCTTGGTCTTGAATCATGGATCCCTTGCTCTGTTACAAGTCTGATTCACGGAAGGGGCGGAGCTAGAGAGAATAATTGCTGTTACCACAAATATTAAAATATTAAATTAATATAATTAAATAAAGTTACAGGTGGTTTATCCAGTCCTATTGCTGTTGATTCTCAGCCTTTCATTTAGTTCTCCTTATTTTTTAAGAACCATGCTAAGTTAATGTGGATAATCATTCATAAAATGTACAAAATATTTCAATAATTATCATAGTTAATATCTGAATGATTAAATGCCACCTCCGCAAATATATGCAAATCAAAATATATTTAATTTCAAACGTTTAGGACCTCTATGTATCTCGGGATACTTCAGGAAACATGTGCGTCAGCCTATCTTCAGTGACTAGGCTTTATATCTAATCATACAAGAGGTGACCAACACTTCTTCACTGTAAGTGGACCATATAGATTTGTGATAAGGGGACTTTTATTTGTTGTGGATCACTGTCATGGCCAGGATCTGGCATGTTGTGATGTCCTGATACTGGCTATGATGTTTAACAGAAACATTCCTCGCCTGTCATGACAGGATGGAACTTTTTATTCATAGTTATGATTTTTACATATATGTGTGCATTTTTCTGGCTTTACAAAGTGTACTCGTAACCATTGACCGATCATTCGGGGTATTAACAGCCGAAGGGATGACTGTTGGCTTGTGTGGACGTATACTTACTCATAAATCATACTTTTGACACTCATTCCCGTCTCGTTCCTGTCTCGTTCTAGTCTCGTTCCAGACCTGTGGCGGTTCGACTCCCAGGAGCCCAGTTTATTGACATTATTATTATCATACACTGCATTGTTTAAACACACTGAGAAATAATTGGTCAACCTGATATTTTAACTTCATGTTTGATCATTTGACACACAAAGTAATTAAAAAGTTTGGTTGAAAATATGAAGCGTATTTTCAATAGGAAGTGACCTACAGTACATACCTAACTATTTGCATAAATGTACCTACCCTGTAATTAAAAGCCTACATATACCCTCCCTTTAAACGTATCAAGGGGGGACTACTATGCTTTAGATGACAGCCTGCACACCCTCTACTAGTCCTTTAACTAAACGTACCAGAACCATAGCTCTAGATAGGGTTAGACAGCCTGCACACCCTCTACTTATCCAGAAAATAAACGTTACATTGGGGGAAATGGGTTACAATTAGCTAGGGTCAACCTGACCGATGGGACCTGACCCATTAAGCTATGAACTGAGACAAAGCTTTGAGGGGTGAAACTGTGTCTCATACTGGGAAATAAGGTGAATAGTGGGTTTCATATGTGAACTGCTGAATATTGTCTGGTTTAGTTTAAAAACGTGTGTTGTGAAAGAGTGAATTACAAGTACTTCATTTCATTAATTTAAAGGTTTTAAAAGTGTTATTAGTGTTATTACAAGTGACTTCACATGAACCCAAAAATAAGGGGAAGTAAAGGTTCCTTTAGGTAGAGAGTAAATAAATAACTCATCATTGCTCAGAAAACGGGATCACCTACTTTGGAAGTAGGGCCGTCTCCACTACCCTAATATGGGAAGGGGGAAGGGTTTAGCGTCAGTTCATTTGAGGGATCAGTGCACAAAAACAGTACAGGTAGCCGCCGCGACAGAAAGAGTTTCTGGGGCCCATGTAACTGATAATGTTAAAACTCATAACAACGTTACTGAATCCACCGTTACAAATTGAACAGACAATTTTTTATGTTATTCTCTTGTGGGGCTTTCTGCTGTATAAGAGGGGGCTGAGTCTAGAGTTAGCCATATTGTATGGTTGTTTTAGCGGATGGTTTGAGTCACCCTATTTTGCTGTGAGTAGCTACATTAGACTCTAGAGTGCTGTAGAAGGGTTTTCTTTTGGTTTGACTTAGTTTGTGTGTAGTGGTGTTTTATTCTTAATTTGCATACATATGGGGGATACGATAATCTCTTCTTCTAGACCCCTCTTAAGGCTGTGATGATCTCTGTTCCTTGTACACCTTTTCCAACTCAACTTTTTCCTTCCACTCAACTTTCTGTGAATATGTTTGAATACAGCCCTCTGTGAAAAGCCCGCTTCTTGAGCAGCGACCTTTTGAGACTTACCCTCCTGGTGGAAGGTAAGACATTTCATGATTTAAACAAATGAATCATTGAAATATTTCACTTAGGTGTAAATAATGGCACAGCGTGGTGCGCTGTGTGTGGAGATATGTCCGGGCAGCGGTTGACCGCGGCGTAAGGAAGAAAGTTGAGCTCTTCGGACACCTATGGTATAAAGCTCAATCTCCGCAGCAGTTTATTTAATGTCCACTTTATTCTTTCTTTCTTTGTTATTCTCTACACATGTTGGCACCCTACTCTCTAGATGTGAAAGAATAGCGTTAATTATAACACACATTCCATGTTACTACCACACAAACACACACACACACACACACACACACACACACACACACACACACACACACACACACACACACACACACACACACACACACACACACACACACACACACACACACACACACACGCACAAACACGGTTGTTTGATTCAACCCTCTCAATCTTTATCAGAACAGTTCAGCTATTCTACATTTTACTCAAATGTATTACAACTTGATCACTTTAGGTTTTTGTTTAACCCCAATCACTGATGCTGGCTTGGCGAGGAACTGCCACCCCCCTCCTCTGCACTCCCACATTAACGATGACCTCTATCCTAATTTCTCCCGTAGCCACAACAAGAACTCCAGAACAGCTGTCTCATCCCTCTGTGATTTTACAGCTGAATTTAAGAAACTGGAATATGTTGGCATCAAACTTGCATCTGTGTCAATGACAGCATCGCTACTTAATGGCCACAGGGTGATAACACCCAAGCGGAGAGAGCCCCAGCTCCCCCCCCCCCCCCCCCCCGTACTGATAGTAGTCCTGAGTATAATGCAGACAAAAAAATGGTTCAGCCGTAGACACATTATAAAGGAAGTATCGCATAATCTGCTGAAACCAAGGTTGCCTATGTTACCGGCGCCAGATCTAGGGGACTCTGGGCAGGAACAAGGCCCACAGGCTGGTTTGCGCTGTGGGTAATACGAAGTGGAGAACAACAGTTTTTAATCTTGCATAAGCAATCAACAGTTTATTAACCCCTTTCTGAGTCAAATACTTTAGAATACAATATATATAAATATTATATAATAATAAAAAAAAATTCAACTATGCACCAATCAACGTGGGCACCGCACACATTTCCCACGGTACCATGTATATAAGGCGGCGCAAATCGCCGCTCATCCTCCCTTTTCTTTCAGCACTGATCTACGGAAAAAGAAGAAATTAAGACTTCCAACTTTCAGATGACTGGTGGCAGCGGCGTAGGCGAGGCTACGGACCAACGGCCCTTTTCAGGGCCTTTTTTCAGCCGATAGCCGTTTCGGCCGGCCGGCATATGGCATTGGCCACCATGATCCAGAGGGCCATATGGCTCTCTCACACTGCGGTTCCGGAACGAGAGCGGGCCAGCCTTGTATTTGGGCCCCGGTTCTCGGAGGTGCTCGCTCACCAGCAGTCCGTCCGTGAGAATTGTTCCCGGTTCGGGGCGATTCTGACGGGCTCCTCCCACCAGCAGGCCGGGAGGTAGCGGGGTCCAGGCCGGTCCCAGCGCTCCAGGGGGCCGCCTCCAACCCCAACCCCGATGCCGCAGCAGCAGTCGCAGCAGCAGCAGCCGCAACAGCAGCAGCAGTAACAGCAGCCGCCACCACAGCCGAGAAGAGCAGCACCGCGGAGCCAGAAGTTCCGCAAGCTTGCTCACACTTTTTCCTACCCTAATAAAGAAAAAGAAGACAGTTCGACCGAACGGTAGTACATACTCCCTAAAGAGCGATATTCCTTTAGATAACCTCCTGTCTCCTAGTTTCCCACATTATCCCCTCTACCTCCCTTCTACAGTCTGTGGAAGGTGAGAAGACGGGTCTGCGCGCTGTGGTTACAGCCAGCGGACAACGCGCGGGCACAAGTGCTACTGCTAGACAGCTCACTGCCTGTTCAGCGGACACAAGGGCGGCGTCTAGACAGCACGCTGTTGTACAGCGACTAGCTCTGTAACGTCTACCACGCTCGCTGAGCCTCCTCCCTTTCATGGGATGCCCCCCTTGGTCCACACACTGAGTGGAGGTGGTAGGGGCCGAGGAATACGGGTTATTCCTGGACAGCGTTCCTCAGCTGTCAGTTCGCCCTCTCTCCTACCGCTATGCGTGTTGGCTAGAGCGGTGCGTTCTACCATTGTGGTTGGACAACACGTTGAGATGGGGTCATCCCATACAGTTAGAGCGCCGTCCCCCACCCTTTATGGGTTTGCACGGTTCTGGCACACAGAGAGAGGGCGAATGGTTCACATCCCTGGATCTCAAGGATGCTTAATTCCACGTCCCTGTTCGGCAGGCGCACAGGAAGTTTCTCCGTTTTGCCTTTATGGGGGAGGAGTACCAGTGCCTGCCATTCGGCTACTCCCTGGCCCCGCGCTCCTTCTCAAAGTGTGTGGAGACGGCGTTGGGACCACTCAGGCGTCAGGGAAAGAGGGTTCTCTTCTACCTCGACAACCTACTTATTTTGAGCAACTCAGAGGAAGCTGCGAGAAGGGACACCATGACGGTGATAAACCATCTCTCTTTCCTGGGTTTTGCCATCAACTGGGAGAAGAGCTTACCGCTCCCCGGCCGGCAGATAGTCTAGTCTTGGGGCTTTGCCTAGACTCAGCCGCCATGACAGCGATGCCTTCGCCTCTTCGGCGAGGCGCAATCCTGTTGGCACTCTCCCGCTTTCGCGTTCTCAGAAACGTGACCGCGCTGTCCACCATGCGCCTGTTAAGGTTGATGGCAGCCACCCATCCCGTGGTTCCCCTGGGTCTGCTCTTTATGTGCAGACTCCAGCGGTGGTTTGCTCACCAACGGTTGGACCCCGTGCGACACAAGCTCAGGGTGCTCCTCTTACCCTGTTCGGTGTCACCAGACCTGGTATATTTGGGAAACCACCCCGCCCTTCCATGGGGTGTTCCCCTGGGCAGAGTGACGTCCTACGTAGTGGTCTTCACGGACGCCTCGTTGACGGGTTGGGGAGGAACGTGCCTCTCTCACTCGGTGGGAGGCGAGTGGCGCACGCCCCCTACAGTCCACATAAATGTGCTGGAACTCGTCGCTGTGAGGAAAGTGCTGTTGCATTTCTTTCACCTTGTACGTGGCCACCACGTTCTGAGTGCGCTCCTCGGCTCTCCACCAAAAGGCGGTCGAGCTCTGGCTTTGGGCTCATCAGTATCTCCTCAGTCTGAGAGCCCTGCATATCGCGGGCACCCAGAACTTCGGGGCGGACCTCATGTCTCGCGGTGGTCCCCGCCGCGACGAGTGGCGGTTACATCCCGTCATTGTCAGACTGATCTGGCAGAGGTTCGGGACGGCTCAGGTGGACCTGTTCGCGTGCAGGGAGAACACACACTGCAGGTGGTGGTTCTCTCTCAACCCTCGGGATCTTCCCCCGTTGGGGGTGGATGCGTTGACGCACACACCTTGGCCGCGGGTTCTCTTGTATGCGTTTCCTCCGCTCCAGCTGATAATTCCTCTTCTGGAAGGGGTCAGACAGGGGAGATTGTCCCTGATTATAGTGGCTCCGGAGAACCGCTCAGCTCTGTGGTTTCCAGAGCTGGCGGCGCTCCCACGGACGGCGCCGTGGCCGGTACCGTTCAGACCGGATGCGCTTTCACAGGCCCAAGGGACGGTGCACCATCCGCCTGATGTATCGGGACGGCTGTTGGTCTGGCTCCTGAGAGGTTGATCCTGCAGGGCAAAGGTTTGCCTAAAACAGTTATCAACACTATCCAGGGTGCTCGTGCACCTTCTACTTCTTCCCTCTATGCGGTGAAGTGGTGCGCTTTCTCTGATTGGTGTGACAGGAACCACGCTGTCCCATCCCATTGCGGGGTGGGAAGCGTACCTGCGTTTCTTCATCATTTTGGAGAAGGGTTTGGCTTTTTCCACTATCAAGGTCTATGTGGCAGCCGTTTCGGCTGGCCATGCGGGCTGTGATGGTGGACCGATCTTCAGCCATCCACTGGTCAGGAGATTCTTGTGTGGGGCTAGATGGGTCAGGCCTGTTTCGCGCATAATTACAACACGCTGGGATCTCCCCACCGTGTTGCGCGGGTTGTCCAGGGACCCTTTCGAGCCTCTGTCACAGGCCCCTTTGGATGCCCTGTCCTTTAAAACGGCGCGTGAAACGTGAAACTCTCGGCCGCGTTCCGCTCCACACAACAGTTGTTTGTGTGTTATAGCGACGCTAGCAGGGGCCGCGCTCTCTCTAAACAGCGGTTTTCTCGCTGGATATGTGAAGGTGTTTGCTTAGCCTACGCTCGGCAGGGCTTAGCGCCACCATTGAGCGTTAAAGCTCACTCAACACGGGTCGTGGCCGCTTCAACGGCTCTACTCAGAGGCGTTCAGGTGGAAGACATCTGCGCAGCGCAGCTGCGTCTTGGTCTTCCCCCGGCCCCTTTGTCAGTTTTTACATGTTAGACATGTCCAGGGGCTCACTTGGCAACTCTGTGTTGGAGTCCGGTGCCCATTCTACGGCTTAAGAATGAAGGCATGTTCTTTTAAGCGGCATCGTTGAAATTCCTCTCGCCGGCTGGCGAGTTGGACTTGACTGCCAGTATTTCTCTCCCGCCGTTTTTCAAATGGAAAGCGGATTAGAGGGGTTCCTATTGGCTCGCCAATTGACGAGTTGGTTTTGTCTGCTAGTATAGCACTCCCGCCGTTTTTTAAATAAGAAACGGACTAGAGAAAATCCTTAATGGAGAGTCGAACTCCGTAGCTCCGCCCACGGTGGTAGCGGACCTAATGGAAACCGTATTACTCTGGTTTATCTCTTCACTTTTCATGGATTCCATGAAGGACGGATTTGGGTCGGAGTCTTTGCAGACTCACTTTTTTCTCTTGATCATCGCCTTGCTTGATCTAAGAGGAATCTGTTTTTTATTAAGCTGTTGTGTTTTGCACATCCTCTGCTTTTTTGAGTCTTATGTGCCCTGGTGACTTAAGTTTTATTTTTTTTACTAGGGTCCAGCAGGAGTACATTGATTGGGCTCCGCTCGCAGCTTCGCCTTAGCCCATAAGGCGAAGCCTAGGCGGCGTAGCCTACATGAAATAGAACGATAGTTTATTATAACTCTAGTTCTATGATTGTAGGCGTAGCCGTCTAGTTTCCCACCTGCTGTACCCTCCAAATGCTGAAAGAATAGCGTGGAGGATGAGCGGCAGTATGCGCCGCCTTATATACACGGTACCGCGTGCTCGCGCGCACGGGACAAGCCCATAAGGCGAAGCCTAGGCGGCTACGCCTACAATCATAGAACTAGAGTTATAATATCATAACTATCGTTTATTAACTCGAGCTACGTCTCCAGAGCAACCCACTACGGCAACAGTGCACAGTGCCATCTAGTGGCATGAAAATAATACAATAGCGGTAGATATTAACCGCTATTGCAATTAACTGCTAAAACCAGAAAATGGGGGGAACTGTTTTATAACAAAAGCCATTTTCTATAGGCTACCTGTTACACCTACATCAAAACAAACATCAACTTTTGCCTTCCTGCTGTAACCACTAAGAGAGTAAACAAAGGGAAACTTAGACACATTGCTAACCGCACAAATCTCATACCTATTGCCTCCAAACCAAAAACAACCTTAAAGCCTATCAACAACACCATCATAGATTCAGATTTACATTTCGACAGTCACAACAAATCAGTTACAAAATCTGCATATCATCACCTTAAAATTTTAGCAAGACTTAGAGTGCTCATGTCCAGCGAAGATTTACAAAAACGTGTACATGCCTTTATCACTAGTAAGCTTGATACTGCAATGGTCTCCTTACAGGTCTCCCAAAAAAACTCTAAGTAAACTTCAGCTTGTTTAGAATGCCGCTGCTAGAGTTCTAACAAAGACCAAAAAATTGAACATATTACACCAATTCTTAAATCATATTTTATTACTAAAATGCCTTCTTTACTTTGGCTTTATCTTCTATTTTTTTACCAGAAAGTTACATGACCTGATACCAGAGAGAAAGGATTGGGGTTTGAGACCCAAGTTCTGTCTGGGTTAGAGTTCCAGAGAAAGGATCAAATGCTGATCTATTTTACTCATTTCTTTGCATGTTTTCTTTTACTTATCTATTCTTTTATTTATGACAAAGTTTAGATGTGAAGCACTTTGACTCTACCTTGTGTATGAAAAGTGCTAGATAAATAATGTTGCCTTGTCTTGCCTAACTCTTACATTTTATTTGTTTCTAACCATTCATTTTTTTTAACTGGTGTGGATGTTTAGATTGTTTGCTTAATTTAGACTTTTGTACTGTGTTCAAATACTTAGGCCTACACTTGATTTAAGCCATTTCACATTCCCACGCACTGCCCACTCGGCGCATTTTCTAGTCATTATTATTACTCATCAACGCTCAGTCGCTCATACACAACGACAGTACAAAAAAAGTATCACAAAGTTTTCGTGGGTCGCAACCATGGGGAAAAACGCCCCCTGGGCTACGGATTTGATGAAGAAACGCGGATAATGAGAGAGGACTGAACGGACCCCTTTTACATAACCTAGGAGGAAGAGACAGAAAGACAGACCGAGAACGAGACAAATAAACAGATAGCGAGAGAGAGAAAGGCAGAGGAGAGTGACCCTGCGTGAGAGAGAGAGAGAGAGAGAGAGAGAGGGAGAGGGGGGGGAGAGGGAGAGGGAGAGGGAGAGGGAGAGGGAGAGAGAGAGAGAGAGAGAGAGTACTAGGATATATAGCGGGCCCAGAAGAGAGGGGGCACAGACGAAAATGGAGTGTAGGGAGAATTTGGTCCAGTGGCTGTGCTGGTCTCTGCTCCTTGGGGGTCCGCTGGTTTGCTGGGGGCTGCTAACCACGGAAAGGCGGACGCTTTACGGCCGCTACACGAGGTCCGAGGACCGGTGTTTAGTGAACACCAAACTGGTCTGGATGATCCAAGAGGTGCCCTCGCTGCTGGTGCCGCTGCTCCTGCTGCTCAGCACCGAGTCCCGGGCCGGAGTGGGCCGCAGCCTGCTGCTCGGAACCTTCTGCCTGCATTACTTCCACAGGTGGGTGGCCACCCGTCCGGATTTTAAACGGACAGTCCGGTTGCAGCGCCGCCACTACGTGCACACGCAGCACGCGGTTGGGGTGGGAGTGATGATGGGTCGTTCGCGACCGAATCAGTTCATATGAACGAATCTTTAACAAGAACGAACCGAACTGATTCTTCTCTCTCGTGAGATTTGTGTCAACTCCATCAGACACACTAAAAAGGATTTTTAAATTTGAATTATTCAAATCCAACAAGTAGCCTATCTTAAGTTCTGAAGTATGTTGTCATAGTGTTTAGTTACTCTGATTTGTAAAAAATACAATATATAAACTTAAGTTGTGATTTCACACTATTCTGAAAACCCAGATTTCTAAATATTTGCATTTTCAAACTTTTTTTAAATTTAAATATTGTAAAAACAAATTCGTTAAATAAATAAGACACAAGAGGATGTAGATCAGATGGTCCTTGATTACAAAAACAACATAAACTGAAGGAAGAATTATCGTTCTATTTTTTCCAAAAAATGAACAAAAACATACATCTGACACTGTTGACGAAGATCTGATGGTGTTGACGAAAAACTGACTTTGTTGACAAAAGATGTGGGTGCATTGCTGATTATTGAACAAATGTGCTTTTTAAACATACTACTAAAACTACTCCTTGTTATTAGAGTATTGAACTTACTTTTAAGCTAATTATAATAATCATATTGCACATACAGGGTCATCCTTAGCCAGTTGTCATTTACTTGGTCTTCATACTGATTTTCTTTTTTAAAGTGGCGTGTGTGTGTGTGTGTGTGTGTGTGTGTGTGTGTGTGTGTGTGTGTGTGTGTGTGTGTGTGTGTGTGTGTGTGTGTGTGTGTGTGTGTGTGTGTGTGTGTGTGTGTGTGTGTGTGTGTGCGTGTGTGTGGTTGGGTGTCTTGGATGTGTTATCGCCCTGCACGGCCTACTTCATACTGGGTGTGATCTTAAATTGACATTCCTTAACAATAATACTGCAACACAAAATCTGTAGCTTAGAATCAGGTTCAATTAGCTTACTTAAGATTTCATTTTTGTCTAACCTGCACTTGTGCCTTGAGCAACAGGCGTCGGACATGCTCATTCTCTATGAAGTCCATCACATCAGGGGCTATGCTGTAGATCTCTCGTGTTCCTAATTGGACTGGTGATGCACTTCCCATTAGTTTCACTATGATGTCTTCAACTGGGCAGAAACAGACATCCTTCGTGAGAAGCTTAGGCTGATATTTGCTGTTGGACCATGGGGATACAAAAACTCCAGTTTCACATCTTGCTGCTCAGTATCCACAGCAATGGTCTTGGCTAGCCACCAGTGGCCATCATATACTACTGCTAGCCAGTCTCCATTATTAAGGCTGCTAAAAGTCGTAACTTTCACAGTACCCTCGGGACTTTCACCACCTTTCAGAGGCTCCTCATCCAACTTCTCCTCCATCACATCTTCCATTTCCAGATCCCTTTCCATATCCCCTCCCATCTCTTTTTCCATGTGTAACCTCGGTAAAAATATGTTAAAATAGATATCCTGTCACTTTAACAAAGTGCAGTGGATTCAGCCATTCAGAATGGCTGTAATGTTGCGCATACGTGAATTCTCAAATCAACGCGAAATTTCCAGAGAAGCTAGACGCTATTGAACTAGAACCAGTGAGCAACATAAAGTTAAGAACCAAAACCTTGTTGTTAACCTTTATTTTCCATTTTTGAAAGTGTTTTATGTTACCGTTCCGTCTATAGAGATAGACTGTGTTTTATTTGAACTTTGATGTTGTTTTTGGACTGAGAAAGCGTCGAGTGACTTGAGAGTTCTGAAGCCACGTTATGATCGACGAGAGAAGATGGCGAGCCTTTCCCAATAGGAGCTGAACTACTATCGGTTGGCATCTCCCAGAATAGTCTGGGACACGCTGTTCGAATCAGAATTGCGGTAGGACTGTTTGGTGCCATCGTTATTTCGACCACGAGTGGATTATATTTTTGCGATATTAACCCAACGCGCATGCGGTAAGGGTGGACTCATTCACCCCACACACGGACTGGACTACACAACGTGGTCAGTTTTGTTAGCATCCATTGATTGCACGGACGGCAGTGTAATGTCAAGCTTGAATGCTTACTACGGTTGCATGTTTTATTGAATTGTTGAACTATGAACATTGTCGGTGAACGTTATCTTTGTTATTTTTGTTTCATTGTTATGTTTACTGGTAATGTCATTGCAGCTAATTATATGATATAACTGAACCGAAGCTCACTGGTTCCGTTAGCATATAACTAGCAACTAGAAAACCAAATATCTGATTACTTGATTCTAAATAGGCCTATTGCAGCTATTGCAGTTTGACCCATTGAAATTATTGAAACTAATTAATTACAAATTAGAGCAAAATAATATTGACATAGGAATTAAAAATACATTTAATGCTAATTACATATAGGATTTAAAGAAAATCTTGTTGATAATGATAACTGTGAAACTAGAAACTAAATAACTTTAAATGCAACTTTAAAGGATACCTCACTTGAAGAATTTCCTTGAATTTAATTGATATTTCTGACAAGAGATTTACAAGTGTTCCAATTGCATTTAACTGCAATTGTTGTTGATCAATGTATGTGTATGTAATGTAACTGTCTTAAGGTACCACTTTTCTATTTGTATTCTTTTCTACAAACTTATATAAAAAAGCAGGCATTTAAAACTTATCTGATGGTCTGTGGTGTTATTTTGCTGTAATTACTGTTAACTTCTACTGCTCCCTACGTAACCTGGAGACTGGTCCTAATTCACTCTAACTTAACTACAGCTCGTAGTAAGTGTTACACGTGTCCTCCAACAACATGGCCAAAGGTCTTTTCTTCGCTGCCCTCCTTGTATAACTCTGCTGTTTCTCTGGGTAGCCATGTTAATAGAAGGTAGCTGGGCAGAAGCACTGGCAAACCAACATCTTGCTGCAAAAGCAGGATAGTTGTCTTTGGTAGATCTTGTTATTCTGTGGGATGACCTGATGTATTTGTCTTGTTGAGGGAAACTGTTTGAGAGGATGCATGAGAAGTGTATCGTATCTTCGCATGTTTTCTTCTGCAATGTGGTACAGCTGAACGCTCTTCAGACTGTTTGAGACCTTTTCAAAGAATGTGTGTCCATATTGGTGTCCACCAATGCCGCCTGGTGCGCCCTTACCATGGGAAGTGGGGAAGAAGTTCCATGTTGCTCTTTCAAACCCCAGTGTAGGGGGGATACAAGACAGAAGGGAAAAAAATCTTCTTGTTCTTATTAGGGCTGTCAAAATTGCTCAAAAATGACATTCGAATGTTCGTTTGGAAAAAAATCACGAATTCGAACTATTCGAATATCTGGTTGCCTATTTTACGCAGTTGCCGTCAATATGTCAATAATGCGACAAAACCATGGTTCAAATTAGCGGGATATATATATATCCTATAAACAGCCCAGTAACGTGGAGGCCTAATCATGAAAAGCCACAACTTTGTATCGCTTGCATTTCACCACCACACCTGCAAGCGCGCAAACTATAGTAATCTGAAGAAGACGCCCGTTTCTGAATGTTACAAAGTATGCTAGTGGTAACGTTCCTTGCTTTGCTTACCAAGTTACCATTTATCGAGAAGGCCTATTAAAATCGATAAAGAAAAATATGCATGTCGCCTACGTCTTCCACCATGCCAGCGAAAGGGCACTTCGCACAACGCACCGTTCGGATTCATGAAAAAAAAGCTGTCTCGGACTTTGCCGAGAACATTGCGTTATAGCAGCTTTCACCAGCCAGACTACTAGCTCCCTGAGCTCTACTTCGGATGCTTATTGAATGGCATATCCGAGCCGGAATACCTATATCCAAGTACGGAAACCCCGAGGGGATAAAATACATTCGCTCTTCACAATACTAGTCTGTTACACTTGTACCGCGGGAGTGTTTTTTCACATTCGAATATTATGAGGGACATCGCGAACAGACAGAGGCTCATTCACAAAGCAGATAGAGGCGCTTGTTCCGCGGGAGTGTTTTTTCACATTCGAATATTAATTTTCACCGTCGAATTCGCGTTTTTGGATACATTTCGAACGAATATTCGAACTTCGAATATTCGTTGACAGCCCTAGTTCTTATACTGTTTTCTTGGACCATCAGACCAAAAGTGACCGGTGGTAACCTGTGGATATCTCGTTTTGATATGTTTTAGGACTGTATCCATTTGTCAAGATTGCTGCAGCATCCTGTCTCTTTGACTCTGAAAGTGTACAAAACCCTGCCTTTCCAACCTTAATGTAATACATTCCGGTATGTAGCGTTATCTGTGGCAAATTCTGTCCAAAATGTCAGGCCTGTACTTCAGATTGATACTTGCATCTCCAGGATTCTGAAAAGTCAACGTGAACAATTGCTGTACTTTCTTCACAAGTCTCAATTGTGTTTCTGTATTCTTTTGACTGGTTTTGCACTAAACACACATGTGTTATGGTTTCATTTCTGAGTATTTGCACATAGAGTTACAAGTACACAACATTGTTTGAATCTCTGAATTCCAAGGGACAGAACCATATCCTCAAACGGTGAAAATAGACTCAATACAATACAGATGTTGAGAAACCAGGCCCTGCCTCCAACATCTTGGGCAAGAAGCAACTAGTAAGAGACACGATATCAGACGAAAAACATACCCTGTGGCGCCAACTTAGATTCTTTGTCGCGTTTCAAATGATAATACAGGAAACATGTGGGGAACTATAGACAAAGGACATTATCAAAGATGTATAAGACCAAGTTTACAACATTAACAAATCATTTGATTGCAAGTTATACATTTGATTATATTGTTTTGCTTCATTGGGTTTTATACTCTTATTTTATATATATATATATATATATATATATATATATATATATATATATATATATATATATATATATATATATATATATATATATATATATATATATATTTAATACGTTTTGTTTGATTCTGTTTACCCAAATCTGATTCCTTAGCAGATAAATCACGCACTTATTATTATTTTAACATGGACAGTGTACATTAATTAACATTCCTGTAAATGCACCCGAATTAGCCAGAACGCTAAATTCCTCTGTTGTCCCTTACAGCACCTGGTATTGGCAGGCGGTTTCCCATCCAAGTAGCCAGGCCCGACAGTGCTTAGCTTCAGAGATCAGACGAGATCGGGCGTGTTCAGCATGGAATGGCTGTATTTGCATTTACAGAAGGCTGCGCACAGTAAACGTGAACCGCTACCCTCTTCACCTGCTGCTAAGTCAACGTGAACCTTGAAGTGCTGAGTCAACCTGATGCTGTTTTCGTGGTGGTAAAGCTGCTTCAGTTCAATAGTTTAGCTTCGCCTTGGAGAGTAGGTTATAACAGCGAATGTCTAATATAGGCCTCTGGTTATAAGCTATGCTAACAGTAATGATGGTACAAAATCCCAGCTCAGACACGTAGCACGTCAGGTTGAATATCTGGACCTTGACTGCGCCCCAGATTTATTGGCCAGCTCATGTTTTCTTTGCTGAGTCTACCACATGGGTCTGGCCCCCCTCCTCTTCAGGCCTGAACTAGATATAGCCCTAGTTCATGTTAGTAAAAGTAATCTAACTGCAATCACTACCGTAATTGTATTATTTGACGATAAGCCATTTAACAATCCCACAAACTCAGGATCGGCGTTTGCTCACAGTTGAAAACTTGAAACTGATGAATCCGTAGGCCTATTTCAAGCTCTTGGAGCTTTGTCAATTAGTAGCCTACATACATTTTATATCTATGTAGGCTACTAATTGACAGATTTGTCTATACACTTTCAAATCTATATTTGACAAATTCACTAATGTCAGTAGGCTACATATTTATTGATGATTTTACACCTTTCCAAATTGAGCTAGTTACGCAACTCTCAACTGAAGTTTAAACTGTATGTGGGTGGCTTACTGTGTGTTCAACATGTTACCTTGCTGTAGTTTGGTCTGGCTTTGCGAGACTACCCTGATGGTGAATAAATTGTTGTGCAAATGTTTGAATTCATGTTATGATTTAATTTTGAACCCAGTAGAATATTTTGCATGGAAATGGCCACAGACCCTGGATCCACACACACACACACACACACACACACACACACACACACACACACACACACACACACACACACACACACACACACACACACACACACACACACACACACACACACACACACACACACACACACGCAACGCAAATATGTATTTTATTTATAAGGCATGACATTCAGGCAGAGGAGACAACTTTGAATGTGAAATACTTCCCCAGGTCGTTCATCTACGCCTGGCGGACCCGCGGGCGGCCGTTTCCTGTCCACATCGCCGTAAAATCGTTCATCTTCTGCGGCATGAACGGGCTTCTGCAGGGACACTACCAACTCCACTGCGCCCCCTCCTGGCAGAACCCCGTACGGATGGCAGTGGGTGGGTCTAGGGCGGCCAAGGCCCCTGTTTTTAAATGACCATGAATACGATTTACTAATGCATTTATTTGGTAAGACAAATTATGAAAAGACACTTACCTTACATAAACTAACCCTATGCTCAAAGCACACTTGAAAATTATAATAAAAAACCGATAGAAAGTAGAAAATAATCTTAGTGGCTAACTGTGTTAAGCAAATTAAACCACTTTTTGGTGTGCATACTATCAATGCATATTGTTCTGGCCTTACTGTGTTCCTGTGCCAATATTTTATTTATATTTGATATGTGTGTGTGTGTGTGTGTCTGTCTGTCTGTCTGTCTGTCTGTCTGTCTGTCTGTCTGTCTGTCTGTCTGTCTGTCTGTCTGTCTGTCTGTCTGTCTGTCTGTCTGTCTGTCTGTCTGTCTGTCTGTCTGTCTGTCTGTCTGTCTGTGTGTGTGTGTGTGTGTGTGTGTGTGTGTGTGTGTGTGTGTGTGTGTGTGTGTGTGCAGGTCTGCTTCTGTTCTTTGCAGGTCTGATAATCAACATCCACAGCGACCATTTGCTACGGAGCCTTAGGAAACCAGGAGAAGTCCACTACAGAATCCCCAGAGGTACCAATACCCACCGTACTACAGTACTACCACAGTACTCACACAGTGTTACGATACCAACATAGTACTACAGGACTACTCACAGTAATACAGTACAATTCACAGTACTACAGCACTACTAACAGTACTACAGCACTACTAACAGTACTACAGTACTAACACAGTACTTCTAACAGTACTACAGTACTACTAACAGTAATACAGTTCTTCTAACAGTACTACAGTACTAACACAGTACTTCTAACAGTACTACAGTACTAACACACTTCTAACAGTACTACAGTACTACTAACAGTAATACAGTTCTTCTAACAGTACTACAGTACTAACACAGTACTACTAACAGTACTACAGTACTTCTAACAGTACTGCAGTACTAACAGCATACTACAGTGATGACGTGATACTACAGTTCCAGTGCAGTCCTTCAGTACTGACCGTGTGATGACGTGATACTACAGTCCCAGTGCAGTCCTTCAGTACTGACCGTGTGATGACGTGATACTACAGTCCCAGTGCAGTCCTTCAGTACTGACCGTGTGATGACGTGATACTACAGTCCCAGTGCAGTCCTTCAGTACTGACCGTGCCTCCTTCATCCGGCCCTAGGGGGGATGTTTGAGTTTGTGTCGGGGGCAAACTACTTCGGGGAGATCCTGGAATGGTTTGGCTATGCTGTGGCCGTCTGGTCGCTGCCTGCAGCCGCCTTCTTTCTCTTCACCAGCTGTACCATCGGCCCACGAGCCATACACCACCACAGGTATACACCTACACCCATACAGGTGCCTCACCTGCACCACCATAGGTTACACCACCTACACCTGCACCACCATAGGTAACACCACCAACAGCTGAACAAACATAGATTACACCACCATCACGTGCACCACCATAGGTAACACCACCTTCACATGCACCACCATAAGTAACAGCACCTTCACCTGCACCACCATAGGTAACACCACCAACATCTGAACCACGATAGATTACACCACCTTCACCATGCACCAGTTCACCTCCACCTCTGTACATAGAGAACACCCTGACGGATGACCACAGCTATTATGGGGTGTCTTATACGATGACTGCGGAGGAGCGACATGAGCGGTCATGAAATATGAACTAGATATAGCCCTAGTTCATGTTAGTAAAAGTAATCTAACTGCAATCACTACCGTAATTGTATTATTTGACGATAAGCCATTTAACAATCCCACAAACTCAGGATCGGCGTTCGCTCACAGTTGAAAACTTGAAACTGATGAATCCGTAGTCCTATTTCAAGCTCTTGGAGCTTTGTCAATTAGTAGCCTACATACATTTTATATCTATGTAGGCTACTAATTGACAGATTTGTCTATACACTTTCAAATCTATATTTGACAAATTCACAAATGTCAGTAGGCTACATATTTATTGATGATTTTACACATTTCCAAATTGAGCTAGTTACGCAACTCTCAACTGAAGTTTAAACTGTATGTGGGTGGCTTACTGTGTGTTCAACATGTTACCTTGCTGTAGTTTGGTCTGGCTTTGCGAGACTACCCTGATGGTGAATAAATTGTTGTGCAAATGTTTGAATTCATGTTATGATTTAATTTTTGGATCCTCAAGCGAAGTTAAGGCCTAATGTGTTTCTGCTCTCTCCTCAGGTTCTACCAGCAGCAGTTCAAGGACTACCCTCAGTCCAGAAGAGCCCTGATTCCTTTCCTTCTGTAGAACCTTGCATACAAGTTGTATTGTTTTCTTCCGTGTGCGGACATTTAAAAAAACAAACACCAGCAAACGTTTTTTTTTATCCCACTTTATTTGTTATGAACAGCAACAATTTCACACAGACTTTGTTTGAGAGTTGAATAAAGGCAAATTGAATGGTTACACAGGTGTTTGTTAGTGTAGATGGGGGCAAAAGAGTAAGAAATGTCGCCCCCTGTCTTCTGGAGGTAGAACTGGAGAACCGTTATATCCTACCAATAAATTGGTCAAGAACTACTATAAATTACGACACATTCCCTATAGTAATACAAACATCTTCTACTTTCCAATTTAAAAACTTAAAACACAAGGTTGACATGGTAAGGCCCGTGGTATTCAAAGATCATAGATTAACAGATGCTTAACTCGCTCTCACACACACACACACACACACACACACACACACACATACACACACACACACACGCAAAGCTGAACCAGGAGAACTATGGCTGCGATAGGAAAGCATTTCAGAAAAAAAATAAATTTGAGTGTCCAGGCAGACAAACTTAAAGGTACGGAGTGTAGAATTGAGTGGCCTCTAGTGGTGGGGTTGCAGATTGCAACCAACTGAATTTTCATGGGATTATACACTAATTTAAATATATATTAAATTCCTTTTCTGCTAATTCCGTTCCACAAGGCTGCAACTTTAAAGGTTGTATCAGCAATTCTAGGCCAAAACAAAAATTATCACAATCATCTGATCTTGAGTATGATCCGGTACCTGCCCGCCCCAAGAGCAGGCCGTCAAAAAAAACACGTCTCGGTAGGCAACCTATGCTCCGAGATCGTACACAAAAACAAATAGTACTACCAACCACTCACACCTAAATAAATACTATTCCAACCAAAAACCGACAAGGAGTGGGTGTTGTGGGGTTTTGCGCTGCGTTCATCATGTTTTTTACGGGATGCAGGAAACACGGAAGGGAGGGGGTTTGTTTGGGATCTCGCTTCAAATACCAACAGAAGTGACGTCACCCAACAACGCTGATACATCCTTTAAAGCAGAGGCTTTATAAAGATACTTGTTACTGGACTGGTCGGACCAGGTGGACTGATTGTGTGTCTCTATACAATACCCAAACCCCAGTCCAAACAAAGAGGCAGACAGAGAGGCCTTTGTCCATGGTTATTTTACACCTGATGTAAATGTAATAGCTGCCCTGTTCTCCCAAGGAATCAGATTGAAATTAGATTACTTCATGTTTCAGTGACAGGCTTCTTTAATCACCAGAAGTCAACTTTGAAGAGTTGGGGGGAGGAGAATATCTTCTCATTAGGCTAGTCAATGGCCTCGCTCCACTAGGGCAAGTGGCCAAGGGGTACAAAGAAGCATCTGTTAGCTACCATTCAGCAAACCTTCCACTAAAAATTCCTTTTAAATCAGTAATTATGTTAAATCAATCAATTTAAAGACACAATGTGTTAGATTTAGCCTCTTCCAGTTAGGCCAAAGACCTTCAGAATTTTTATAGCAATGAACTGAAAAACTGTGACGCGTACTAGCATAGCTCGGCTGGCTTGTTGGCATGTGGGGGAGAGGTTTTGGGAGTGTTGACGGTAAGATTCTTGTAAACAAAGAGAGAGGACATCCTTTTTATTGATAGAATATATCAGTTATAGGACAATATTTCAATCTCTGACTGTTGCATCGAATATAGATGTGTCCAGTTAATTTCACGCTAGAAGCTATTTGAAATATTACACTTCACAACTTTATTGATGTGTAACATATCCAGTCCAGTTCCAGCTATCTGCTATCCACTCCAGATCCAACAGATGTTCTGCCTTCTACTTCTGTTATTTGAGCACTTCGATTCTGGCAATTTATTTAACATTGTTAAACCAAGCCATGATGAATCTCAGGCCAAAAAACAACCCCAGTAAAACTATGAGGTATTGCATTGTCTTGTGAGTTTGGCTATCAGCGTTGAGATGAGAAAAAAGTTAGAATGAAGATTCAAAAGGAGAATGAGCCAACCGTTTGACCTCATCAAGGCGACTTCATGTAGAAAATGTTTGAGTTGAAACTCTGCAAGGCCACTGAGGACGTTGCTACTTGCTAACGTCCGGACTAAGCATATTGTTTCCGTTGTATACAGTTCAACTGCCGTGTAGTGAAACAGCACCTTGCTTCAGAAGCTCCTGTGGAGACCAGAGGCCGATCCACCACG
The DNA here is from genome assembly GCF_902167405.1 of Gadus morhua. NCBI lineage: Eukaryota > Metazoa > Chordata > Actinopteri > Gadiformes > Gadidae > Gadus > Gadus morhua. The sequence continues at coordinate 22,720,989 of NC_044050.1, read as the reverse complement.
GAGAGCCACCATATTACGCTACACTAGACTTAGGTGGAAGGCATCTGTGATCCTTGAATAAGTGACCTCAACTAATCGCAAAACTGTTCTGAAGGTATTGACCTTTGGTGTACATATGTAGCACTAGGCTATCGCTTTATCCACGTCAATCTACTGGTTTACGTTTCTTTCATTTGTTTTCTTGGTACCTTACTTTCCTTCCACATCAACATTCAAAACATTTCTTGGTTATTTACGGATGGTATAGATGATTCACAACAGGGGATATAAAGACCCTACCGATCACTGCAGTAACACTTTACAATTGATCCACTGATCCATGTAAAAATACTACCAGGTAACATTTAATCCTCAATCCCAATGCTTAATCCTAACCCCATACAAGGCTAATCTCTATATATGTAACTCTAACCCTGTCTAAAATAAATCATCATTCCAATCTCGCACCAAAGAAATGCTAAGGGTTAGGAATGAGCAGTAAAACCCTTTTTCCAACTCATCTCAAACCCTTAACCAAAGTAGGACAGTTATTCCAACTCATCTCCTACCCATAACCAAAGTAAAGCCCTTAGTCACACTCATCTCCTACCCATAACCAAAGTAAAGCCCTTAGTCACACTCATCTCCTACCCTTAAACAAAGGCCTAACAATACACACAAAGCAGAGCGGGAAAGAAAGCTAAAAAACAAGGATGTATCCGATATGAATAACTATGAATACATCATGCATACAAATGTTGATTATTCGATAAGCATGTATTTAAGCGATAAATATGTATCTAATTAACCCGAATCCATTATTTAAACACGTTCTATCGTTTAAACATCAAACATGGCTGATATGCTCAGGTTAAATCAGCTGGTGGCACCACTTAAGGGGCCCGGCAGGGGCCCCAGGGGGGGGGCACCAGGTAGGGGTACCAGGTGGGGGACTAGGTGGGGGCACCAGGTAGGGGTACCAGGTGGGGGACTAGGTGGGGGCACCAGGTAGGGGTACCAGGTGGGGGACTAGGTGGGGGCACCAGGTAGGGGTACCAGGTGGGGGACTAGGTGGGGGCACCAGGTAGGGGTACCAGGTGGGGGACTAGGTGGGGGCACCAGGTAGGGGTACCAGGTGGGGGACTAGGTGGTTGGACTAGTGGGCACAAGGTAGTGGACAAGGTGGGGGTACCAGTTGAGGGGACCAGGTGGTGGACCAGGTGGTGGACCAGGTGGTGGGACCAGGTGGTGGACCAGGTGGTGGACCAGGTGGTGGGACCAGGTGGTGGACCAGGTGGTGGACCAGGTGGTGGACCAGGTGGGGGACCAGGTGGGGGACCAGGTGGTGGGACCAGGTGGTGGACCAGGTGGTGGGACCAGGTGGTGGACCAGGTGGTGGACCAGGTGGTGGACCAGGTGGTGGACCAGGTGGGGGACCAGGTGGTGGACCAGGTGGTGGGACCAGTGGGCATCAGGTGGGGGACCAGGTTGGAGTACCATGTGTTGGACCAGGTGGTGGACCAGGTGGTGCACCAGGGTGGGACCACTGGGCATCAGGTGGGGGACCAGGTGGTGCACCAGCTGGTGGTCGCTGGGTTACAGGAAGTTGGAGGAGTTGTTCTTTCCTGTGTCGACCTCGAACTTGTAGGTGGAGTCGCCGGGTTGGGTGGGGTTAGGAGGCACTGGTGCTGATGGAGCCTCCACCTGGAGGGGCAGGGCAAGGCTCAGAGAGTGAGTGAGTGAGTGAGTGTGTGTGTGTGCTTACGTGCGTGTGTGAGTGAGTGACTGAGTGAGTGATTGACTGAGTGTGTGTGTGTGTGTGTGTGTGCGTGCGTTACCTGGGGAGCCAGCAGCGGGGCGTTGGCGGGAGCAGAGAGTGCGGCGTCGCCCGGTGGAGCGGAGTACATCGCTGGAGCGTAGCCCTGGAGACAAGCAGTCTTTTAGCCCGCAAACCTCCAGCAAACACGTGTTCACTGACTGGCCTCTCACACTCAGGGTTATCTCCGGAGAGCCGGGTCTGGAGATGACCCGGAGTGGCCCTTACACACGCCACATCGTTCATAAGCCGCATCAGGCGTGATCAGTGATCACACACAGTCCGGAGGTACCCGGAAGTGCATCGGAAGTTCGGAAGATACAGCGGAAGTGTGTTTTGTTTACAACGCATCGTGGATGAGGCTACCCACTCCGCAACGCTGACTCTTTCTGCTGTGCTACTCAGTACTCCCCATGTATTAAGACGTAACCGCGCTATCAACAGAGGGAGTGGAAGCCGAAGGAAGGACGCGAAAAAAGTAGAGTACAGCACGATTCGAAGCAGCTCCTGGTTTTGCGCCAGTCGCACGATGGGAACGCCGTTCGCACTCCAGAGAAACGCCCACTCGCTCGCTCGTTCTCAAATCACACTCGGGGCCTAGTCAACTCTGGGTGAACTCCTGGGTGGAGGAGGCGGGAGGCGGGAGGCTCCCTGCTCCCCTTGGGTGGAGGAGGAGGGAGGCGGGAGGCTCCCTGCTCCCCTTGGGTGGAGGAGGAGGGAGGCGGGAGGCTCCCTGCTCCCCTTGGGTGGAGGAGGAGGGCGGTGTGAGGCGGTACGTACCATTGGAGCGGCGCCGGGCTGGTAGGGTCCAGGCGCCGGGACATTCCACTGCGTGGGCTGGGCAGGGGGGTACACCGGGCCAGCAGGGGGGTACCCCGGGCCTGAGGGGGGGTACCCCGGGCCAGCGGGGGGGTACCCCGGGCCTGAGGGGGGGTAGGACGGGCCAGCGGGGGGGAACCCCGGGTCCACAGGGGGGTACATGGGGTTCACGGGGGGGTAGGAGCCCTGCAGGAGTGAGAAGAGCAGCAGCACGTCCACTTCCTGTTAGCGTGCTGCGGTGGCCACTAGCAAGCACCCTCCTGTGTTGTCAGGTTAAAGGTGAGCTCAGGTGATCTCTCATTCAGTAGTCCTGGTGGGCTACCCCAACCTCCGGAACACGGTGTCGCTGAAAGGTTCCCCTGCACCACAAGCAATCCCTCTGGGGGAGGGCTCTGTCCCAGCGACCCAGGCCGGCCCACTATTTGCCCGATCAAAACTGAGCTCAGCACAATAGTCCGTAGATCAGTAGCATATACTGCTGCTAGTGGGTTAGCATTGGTTCTGCTGTAGCATATACTGCTAATAGTGGGTTAGCATGGGTTCTGTTGTAGCATATACTGCTGCTAGTGGGTTAGCATTGGTTCTGTTGTAGCATATACTGCTGCTAGTGGGTTAGCATTGGTTCTGTTGTAGCATATACTGCTAATAGTGGGTTAGCATTGGTTCTGTTGTAGCATATACTGCTGCTAGTGGGTTAGCATTGGTTCTGTTGTAGCATATACTGCTGCTAGTGGGTTAGCATTGGTTCTGTTGTAGCATATACTGCTAATAGTGGGTTAGCATTGGTTCTGTTGTAGCATATACTGCTGCTAGTGGGTTAGCATTGGTTCTGTTGTAGCATATACTGCTGCTAGTGGGTTAGCATTGGTTCTGTTGTAGCATATACTGCTGCTAGTGGGTTAGCATTGGTTCTGTTGTAGCATATACTGCTGCTAGACGGTCAGCTACACGTACCGGAGAAGGCTGCGGGCCGTTCCACTGTCCCCCAGCTGGAGGGGGTTGTACCGCCGGACCCTGTTCACACACACACACACACACACACACACACACACACACACACACACACACACACAAACACACACCCACACACCGCACACACACACATGTAAAACGTTTGTGTCTGTGTCTGTGTCTGTGTGTGTGTGTGTGTGTGTGTGTGTGTGTGTGTGTGTGTGTGTGTGTGTGTGTGTGTGTGTGTGTGTGTGTGTGTGTGCATACCGTATTGGGCCCATGGTAAAACACCTGTAAACACAGACAGAAATGTTATCACTTATTGAGCGGTACCTGAGTGGTTCTGGTTGTTCCTGTACTCACGGGAGGGGGGGGGGGGGACTCACCGTGGGCTCCCCAGGACCAGGTTGATAGGAGGGGGGAGGGCCGGCTGGACCTCCCGCAGGGGAGTACTGCCCCACCGGGGTCGTCTGGAAACAGAGAGGAGGGGTTGATTACTCGCTTAATTAATACATGCGGAATTTAACTAAATAGGGGGTGGGGCGTAGGGTGGTGGAGGTGTGGGTGGTGGAGGTGTTGGTGGTGGAGGTGTTTTGAGGGGGGGGGGGGGGGGTTACCTGTAGGGTGGTGGAGGTGTGGGTGGTGGAGGTGTTTTGAGGGGGGGGTTACCTGTAGGGTGGTGGAGGTGTGGGTGGTGGAGGTGTTTTGAGGGGGGGATTACCCGTAGGGTGGTGGAGGTGTTTCGGGGGGGGGGGGGGGGGGGGGTACCCGTAGGGTGGTGGAGGTGTTTCGGGGGGGGGGGGGGGGGGGGGGGGGTACCTGTAGTGTGGTGGAGGTGTAGGTGGCTTTCTTCTTGAAGATCTTCTTCCTGCAGCAGCAGCAGATGCCAGCTGGGATGCCCATGAGCAGCAGGAGGGCCAGGAGGGGGTTCCCCCCGCTGGAGTCATGGTGGTCTGGAGCCCCCCCCACACACACACACACACACAGCATTAGCATTGGCATCCGCCCTGCCAGGACCCACTCCTGATCTTAGCATAGCATAGCAGTAGCATTAGCATCTGGTGACCTTCGTTAAGTTATTTTAAAAGAGAGACAGAGAGAGAGAGAGAGAGAGAGAGAGAGAGAGAGAGAGAGAGAGAGAGAGAGAGAGAGAGAGAGAGAGAGAGAGACAGACAGACAGACAGACAGACAGACAGACAGACAGACAGACAGACAGACAGACAGACAGACAGACAGACAGACAGACAGACAGACAGACAGACAGACAGACAGACAGACAGAAAGACAGACAGACAGACACAGAGAGAGAGAGAGAGAGCGAGAGCAAGAGAGAGAATGTGTCACACCAGATATAGACTGTGTGTGTGAGGGGGTATTTAAGGCTCAGGATTTTTTACATTATTAGGCTCAGCTGTGTGAGTATGTACACATAGTGGTATGTATCTATATAAATATAGCTCTACATATACCTATATCTATGCATCTATATATAGTGGTATATAATATATATACTGTATATATACCTATATATATATGTATATATATACAGTACATATATATATCTATGTGTCTCTTCAGAGTGGTATATATATAGATATAGCTCTATAGATCTATCAGGAGTTGTACCCGTGAGTTCCATGCGTACGATGGACACCACGCGGTCCCGGCGGTCCAACAGGGTGTAGTGACCCACGTCGGTGGTGTTCACCTCCCGGATGTCAATCCTGGTGTGCTGCGGTCGCACCCGGTCGTGGTAGTCCAGGTGGTCCAGCCCCACCGGGGCCCCATCCCGCACCTACACACACACACACACACACACACACACACACACACACACACACACACACACACACACACACACACACACACACACACACACACAGACACAGACACAGACACAGACACACACACACAGACACGAGTGTTCAGCTTCCTTCGGATCTGGCCCCTCGACTTTCAGCTATAACTATCTGTCCAGACATCTTTCTATGTATCGATCCATCATTTACATTTACATTTACATTTAGGGCATTTAGCAGACGCTTTTTATCCAAAGCGACTTACAATAAGTACATTTGTCATAAGAAGTGCATCAATATATCGCTGTCGGTACAGTAAGGATGTTCATAGAACCAAGTGCAAGTACAACCATAGGCTAACCAATTCCCTGTGTAACAGCAATGATAGCAGCTACTGCAGTTGCTACACAGTTAAAGTACTATAATACAATACAACACAATACAATACATGTACAATGGTGGCCAGAAGGGGGAGGGTGGCTATGCAGAGTCGAGGTGAACAGGTGAGTCTTGAGTCTTTTTCCATCACAATCCATCACTCATCCCTCCATCCAACCCTTCCCATCCATCTCTAATCCCTCCATCCAACTCTCTTTCCATCCATCATATCTCTCCATGCTCCCCCCCCCCCCCCCCAACAAAGCGTTACCAGGGTAACCCCTGTAGCGTTACCAGGGTGATGTTGATGTTTTCTCCAGAGAAGCGGAGGGTGGCGTCACTCAGCTCGATGCCCTCCAGAGACACAGAGAGATCCTCCCCAGCAACACACTTCGTAAAGACGTGTCTTGCTGCTCACAGACAGGCAGAGAGAGACAGACAGGTAGAAAGTCAGAGAGGTAAAGGGAGACAAACTTTTTTTTCAAAGTTTAAGCTACACATCAAGCCCCTGGAAGTTGCTCATGGGAAAACTTAGACAGTTCATGTTTAACTTGTTAATACTAGCAGGCTAGCCAAAATAGACTGGGAGGTAGTGGACTAGTTGATTTAACGAGTAAATACCAGCAAGCCAGATTGAAAAGACTGAGAGGATGTGGAATAGTTGAGTGAACTAGTTAATACGAGCAGGCTAGCTGGAATAGACAGAGACAGACGTAGTGAACGAGCAATTAACTAGTTGAGTTGGTTAGGTAATAACCAATGACACGTACGTGTTACGGCTACTTTAACACTGGACACCTCCTTTTGCCAGAAGTCTTTCTGGATGTACGTTCCCTCGTCCGCGTACGTCACCTACACATCACATTACACTCATTAGTAACACAGTATCTATGAATAATGACGATTAGATAATGACGTAACGTGCTGACCTTATCCAGAGTCCAGCGGCGGTCACTTCCCGTCGTAAAAACACTCCCTCTTTTCGGCCTGCGGGGAGACACAAGCATGCGACTATTGTACGGCTCTAGTCATACTGGACGGGTAGCAGTTACAGTACTGATACTGTAGCAATACTCTAGTAATAGGGTACTGGTACCAGTACTGTTACTGTAGTAATGCCGCTTTTCCACTGCATGGTACCAGCTCGACACAACTCGACTCGACTCAGCTCGCATTTTTTGCGTTTCCACCGCGAAAACATGGTATCTGGTACCTGAAGTGGCTGCTTTTTCTAGTACCGCCTCGCTCTAGGTTCCAAGCGAGCTGAGCCGATGCTAAAAGGTGACGTCGGCAGACGGCCGGCCACTGATAGGCCAGAGAGTGCGACGAAGTCACGAGAGCGACATGACAACCATGCTGGTAACAGCCATAGCAGCGCCACAGCCAACATATTCCACTTCTTCAACTTATTCAACATGCCAGCTAATAATACGAACACGAATACCAACGCATCGATGTCATCCATTGTTGTTTTGTGGGTTCTGTCCATGTGTGGGTTACGTAGGTGTTGTTTGCGTCGCGTACAAAAATACGTCACGGCCCTTTCACGCAGCCGACCCCGCGCACGTCCAGGAGGTACTATTTCCGGTGGAAAAGGACCCGTGCTGCTACCGTGTCGAGTCGTGTCGAGTCGTGTCGTGTCGAGTCGTGTCGAGTCGTGTCGAGTCGAGCTACATGTGCGGTGGAAAAGCGGCATAATACTCTAGTAATACGGTACTGTATACTGTTACTGTGTGGTAGAAATTAACCTCACATTCTATGTTAAACTATGATTATTATTAGGCCTACATATCATATATATATATATACTTTAATGGTGGAAAAGAGCTGATCACCTTTAGCCTAGATGTTATGTGCCATGTGACACCAGTGAGTAAGTCCAGTTCATTCCCATCTGATTTGCCATGTGGCACCAGTAAGAGAGTCCAGTCTACTCCCATTTTTTATGTACTCTCTGAAGACAATGCTTACATTCACACGTGTGCATCATCTCTGTTTGTATAAGGATAATATATGTTCTAAGGTCACATTGGGATTCAGAAGACATAAGAGTATGCTGACATCCACACAGTATGACCCTGATGGGAAATTCTATGCACATCAATATTTGATGAAAGTCCAACTTTGTATTGTGTAAGAATTGGGGATATAAGGAGCTGGCCGGGATTCATTCAGTAGTGTGTATTCACGGATACCATTCGGCTTTGTTGTCTCTCGTTTGCGGGTGGCAATAAACTCTCCATCTATACTTGACCTGGACTCTCCGATTCCTCTTTGCTTATAGCTAGTTGAAGTGAATTAGATAAGTTGTTGTTATTAATGCTACCACAACTGTAGTAATACGGTACTGGTACCAGTATTGATACTGTAGCAATACTTTATTAATACAGTACTGGTACCAGTACTGATACTGTAGCAATACTTTATAAATATGGTACTGGTACCAGTACTGAAACTGTAGCAATACTCCAGTCATACGTTGCTGATACAAGTACACTTCCTGTAGTTGTATTACTCTAGTCAGACAGTACTGGTACCTGTGCTGGCCCTTCTCCCAATAGACGTCGCTGGCCACAGACTGGCCTGCAGGGATGAACTCCAGTCGCTCTGAGGTCTTAGGGAGGAAGATCTTCAGCTGCCGGCCGTGAGCCAGACGCTCATGGAGGTCATTTTTAGCAAAGCATTCTGGGAGAAAAAGATCCGGTCAAATGTCAAAGAGGTGAGGGGGCTTCGACGTTAACAAAAAACATACGAACGGGTGAGAGAGAGCAAGAAACACATACACAGACAGACAGTGAAAGAGCGAGAGAGAGACAAAGAGACAGAGAGATCGATGGAGATAGATATAGAGAGTGGGCCAGAGAGAGACACAGAGTGAGTGGGAGACACTCACCAGCACTGAGGATGGCTCCCAGCAGAACCACGACACAGCCCAACATCTACACAGAGAGAGAGAGAGAGATTATTGTTCTGCTGCTTCTGTAAATATATTTCAGTAGGCGCAGGCAGACCTCATTCAAGTACAGTATTCCAGTGACTGGCCATCTCCTTTCCTTTGCTCTTCTGTCCTCAGTAAGAGGCTTGCTATTGTTTGGCCACACTGATTTTTCGACTTAGTTTGGGTTCTGTAGGTGCTGATTGAGTTTGTGGTTTGGTTTAGTTGTTCTCTGTTTTGTTGTTTTGCCCCTCTAATGCTACTCGTATCATCAGGGCTCATGCGTGTTTTCCCAGACCAACCAAGTGTCCGGTGCAGCCAGGAGACAGGGCCAAGTGCCAGCTCACAACTCATTTGAATTGAAACGAAAACAGTGGCACATACACACCCAGCGTGTGTTTGGGTGTCACAGAAAGACAGACATTCAGTGTGTTTGTACAAAACAAAATGTAAACTTCATTTTGCCAAACCGATCAGAAAAGCTCCTTGAGTGGGAGCTGTGTGGTGGACACTGGGTTACTAGCCAAGGTGTTCCAACTGCATGGTGAGATACACTCATGAGGAGATTAGTTACAAGCCCTGGTGAATCCACTGTATGGTAATAAACACTCATTAGGAGATTAGTTACTGTGAACACATCGTGCATGTGTTTATCAATCACTGTGACTGGGAAATGTTCTGGTTTGTGATAATAAGTTTAAAACAAGTTGTAAGCTAGCTTACTGCAAGCCAGTTGTAAATAATGATAACACACAAACACAGTCAAGACAAGACAAGAAATAAAGAGGAGGCAGAGGCTTAATAACAAAGCCTCCCCATCAAGAGAAAGGTCATGTTATATCACTTAACAAATAACTTCGCACACACCTTTAAACCAAGCCTGTACCAACACCCACCATGTCAGTCAGACGGGGGAGGGAGTTTGAGAGACAGAGACGGAGAGAAGAGACAGAGAGACAGACATAGAGAGAGAGACAGAGACATAGCAATAGAGACAGAGAGAGACTGAGAGAGAGAGAGAGAGAGAGAGAGAGAGAGAGAGAGAGAGAGAGAGAGAGAGAGAGAGAGAGAGAGAGAGAGAGAGAGAGAGAGAGAGAGAGAGAGAGAGAGAGAGAGAGAGAGAGAGAGAGAGAGAGAGAGAGAGAGAGAGAGAGAGAGAGAGAGTTATATTTCCAGGGGGATGGACAAGGAAGATCCCAGCCGAACACCAGATGAATGTCGGCGGACACAAAATACAACTATGGACGTGCCGAGCGTGCAGCATCCTATAATATATGATCGAATATCTTAGTCTATATCCTAATATACATTAGCTCATATATTATCCATATCCTTATGACTCATATATAATCCATATCATTCTGCGACCCTCATATTGTATATATATAGCACGCTATATATATATATATATATATATACACACACACTATATAAATAGTATATATATAAATAAGTAGTATATATTATATATATATATATAGTATACCGTATATTGTTATGTATTGAATTGCAAAGCAGTGAGAACCGTGAGAACCGGAGCGCCCTCGTCCTTAGGGCGAGGCAAGGCTCTCCCTCGCGTGCTGACCGGAGACCGGAGACGCGCCTTTCGCCGGGGGAGCTTTCCCGTCCCAAAACGCCCTCGCACACACACACACACACACACATCCACACACAGGCGATTGTGCACGACCAAGTCTGCGGACACAATTGACGCTGTATTCATGGGTCACAATCACACACGCATGCAGCAACAGTAGGCTATGTCTTACCTCAAACGCTGATTTTCCGTTCATTCCCTTGACAACATTCCGTAAAACACGTCTGACGGAAGAGGAGGAAGATGGGGGAAGGGGTAGCAGGGCGTGTGTGCGTATGATTGTGTGTGCGTATTATTGCGTGCGGATGTGTGTGTGCTTGTATCGGACGTGTTGTTAACCATCGTACTGACGGATAGAAGCGAACAATTGTACCGTGCAGGAAGGAAATTTGGAAAAAAAAAATGCAAGAAATGCATGTGATGCATTATTCGTTTTTTTTCTTAAATCAAACCCCACACGACATTCAGCGGTTTTCTTCCAAAACTAAGAGCCACAGGCAACAATAAATACCATGAATGATGTGTGAGACAGGCACATCATAAAATATAATGAAACCCACTGACTGCTACTACTTGCCAAGTAATTATTCATCTGCACGAAGTAGAACGCTGTGGTTCAGCAGGGGCTTGGCTATTGCAACTTCTAGTTTTCAATCCAGTAAAAAGGGAATCTGCTCAAAATAGTAGTAAGAACGTAGTTTGTTTATTCATAACGGTTTAAAATACCTTTGACAACATTTCATTGAAAGAACACATTTAAGATCAGGTTGTTTTTTTATCGACCTAAAAAGTGCGGAAGCATTGCTGTCGTCATGGCAACATATCGACACAAAAGCAGTACACCTGGAGCATGTTTATTTTTATTTATTTTTTACCTATTTACACGTTTAAACATTCACTTCTGTTTGGCAACATACACAAAACATATTGTAGGTGTTGTTATGGTTTGTATCAACCCTTATCGATGTGTGAACAACTTAAAGAGTAAGAACTGTCAACTGGACGTCTGTTGTAATGTTTTGTAAAGTTTGCGTGAACACTTATCACAAACCATCTGGGGAATAATGTTTAATTTCAGGGTTAAATTTGTGCTGGCAGAAATTGCCTTCTGATCTGTTCAAATGCTTACCTAAATCACCACATCTTCTAATCAATAACTTTGCCTTCTATCAAGTAACACATGGACAATAGTTCCACCTCTGCATTCTGAATGAGTACTTACTTCTAAACATGTAGAAAAATACAAAAGCACGCCTAGATTCATATTTATCTGGTAGGTGAGGAAAAACCAAATGAGCCAAGTTCCAAATTGAAATGGGCTTTGCTGTTGCTACCTAGCCGAGTAGCATGCTAGTTGCTGCCTAGCCAAGCAACATGCTAACTGCTGTTAACCAAGTTGCATGCTAGCTGCTGCTAAACATAAAGCATGGTAGCTGCTGCTAATCAAATAGCATGCCAGCTGCTGCTAAACAATTAGCATGCCAGCTGCTGCCTAGAAGCACTTTTTACCAAGCAACACACTAGCTACTTCTTACCCAGATATTAAAGCAGATGAATGTAGCAGCTAGATATGTTGTTTTGTAACTGATTGACAAATGTATCAGATATACATGTTGATTAGCAACTCATTGATTAATCAGCAAGATAGAATGATTGGTACATTAGACAGAGCAGTGATAGAAACAGTAGCCTGTTGTTGGTAGCTATCAAGTGCGAGAATCAAGTTAGATGCTAGCAGCTAGCCATATGCGTGGTGCCCGCAGGTTAGCCGCTGCTGGCAGCTATATAGCAGTAAGCCTAGGGCCAGCAGCTGTATAGCATCTTGTCCAGTGCCAGCAGCTATATAGCCGTTAGCTTGGTGCTAGCAGCTTTATACCAGTTAGCTTGGTGCCAGCGGTTGCTGTGCGTTCAGATCAAGTACATAATGTAACGTCACAGCAGCCTCCTCAAGTCCCAGAAAATATACTTTACAATAAATATACACCAGTTTACACGTCCCTAAAGTAAACACTTACAGAAATATGTGTGTGAAAAAAATAAACACACACACACAGACACACGCACACGCACACACACACGCACGCACACGTATATATAGAAAACTATCTCCAGCCCCCCCACCCCCCGCAGTGTAAACAGACATGTGATAAGCCCCTCCCCTTGCAGTAACCACCTGGGTGGTACTGGAATGACTTCCAAACAGGAAGTGGTGATGGTGATGTAGGTGCAGGCAGCTCCATCACACGTCCACCACCATCTTCTTGTGGATGTCCAGACCTCCGACCACCTGGCAGGGTAGCAGAAGAGGAGGAGGATTAAAGTGCTGCTTTGTTAATATGGCTTCTGGAGCCGTTGTTGCTGCGGTGACAGCCTTGTCGTCGAGGTGATGATGATTGTGTATTTGGTTACAGGGAAGTTGCGGTGACGATGGTATATGCGGCAACAGAGTAGTTGCCGTGGTGATGGTGTACGTGGTGATGGCGTGGTCCGCGTGGTGAAGGTGTAAGTCGTGACGGTTTAGTTTCCGTTGTGATGTTTATGCGGAGAGTGTAGTTGCCGTAGTGATGGTGTATGTTGACGATGGTGTCTTGGATTAGGTGAGGGTGTAGTCAGTGTGGGGGTGGTGGATGTGGCGAGGTTGTCTTCAGCGTGTTGGTGGTTGTGGCGGTGTGGTGATGGTGGTTGTATTGTCAGCGTGATGGTGGATGCAGTGTCAGGGTGGTGGTGGTGGTGGTGGTGGATGAGGTGATGGAGGGGACTCACGGAGCAAAACTCTCTGAAGGAGATGCGTCCGTCTCCGTCCTTGTCGGCGTTGATGATGGTCTTGTCCACGATCTGCTGCAGCTGCGTGTCCTTCAGGTTGTTGCCCACCATCATCTTCAGCACCTGGAACAGCTCCCCGTTGGAGATGTAGCCGTCCTTGTCCATGTCGTAGATCCTGAAGGCGACTGGGAGACACCATCACCTCACGTCATCATCATCATCATCATCATCATCATCCTCATCACTGCTTGTGCGGACCGGGGAGATGAAGGGATGAGAGAGGTTGGAATGAGAGGGGGAGGGATGAGAGAGGGAGGGATGAGAGGGGGAGGGATGAGAGAGGGAGAGATGAGAAAGGTTGGAATGAGAGGGGGAGGGATGAGAGAGGGAGGGATGAGGGCGAGAGATGAGAGAGGGAGGGATGAGAGATGAAGGGATGAGAGGTGAGAGGGGGAGGGATGAGAGATGAAGGGATGAGGGGGGGAGGGATGAGGGATGGATTGACAGACTCACAGCGTAACTTCTGCTCCTTGTCCCCCTTCACGCTGAACTGGGAGACCCCTTCGATGAATTCTGAGGAGAGACAGATACCAGATGAGACCCAGGACCCATCAGTCTCCAGGTCCCTACAGACAGACCAGGTGAGACCCTGGACCGATCAGTCCCCAGGTCCCTACCGACAGACCAAATGAGAGACTGGTGGGTCCAGTCTCGAGGTCACTACAGCTCAACTCAGACCGACCTTTGAAGTCCACCTCCCCGTTGCCGTCAGTGTCAAATATCTCGATGACCCTCTGGACCAGCGGGTTCTGCTGGAGCTCAGGTAAGGACATGAACTCCTCCACACTCAGGGAGCCAGAGTTGTCCAGGTCCAGCTTCTTGAAACGTTTCCCCAGCCGCTTGATCTCATCTGGGTCAACTGAAGGGGGAGAGTCAGATTCATATTATGTTTATTTTGGGCAAAATGTACCCGGTGTGCGTGCTAGGGCTGCCTGATTATGGAAAAGTTCATGATCACGATTATTTTTGTTATGAAAAAATTATGCATTTATTCAGCATTCTCTCCAAAAAACACAAATTCTCCCTTAACAAAAATTAAAAAAAATAAATAAAATGTTTTGAAAATAATGTACAAATATGAATCCAGCTGTTCTGTTAGTTTTATGAAAAATATAACAAAAAAGATTCGGAGACCCAAAAATCGAAGGTGCGATCAAAATGTGAATAATTGCACAGTCCTAGTGTGAGCGTTTGTGTGCCCGAGTGAGTGTGTAAGAAGTCATCTCTCTGAGGGGCTACCTGGGCCCTAGAGCCTACAGCACTGATAATGAAGTCTGGGTCAGGGGTCAGCAGTCAGGGCTAGCCCAGAATTAGCCCACATTGAAAAAGTTTGGATCCTGACTGTTGGATTGATTACAAATAATCATAATCACAATCAGAGCTCCAATATTGGATTCGTTTATCTCTTTACAAAATTATAACATAACAATACTATAATTCCTTGCTCCAGATCTGCCGTCAGACTTATTCATGTAGGCTAATGTTTAATGTTAAACATGTTTAATGTACCAGAAAACCCTCAGTAACCTTGAGTAGCGTTGAAGACCTTAAAGAACATAGACCATGTGCCCTGACCTATTGCGGAGCTCTGGTGCACTGCTCTACTGATCCTCTAAGCTAGAAAAGCTCCCTTCAAAGACGGTCAGCCCGACCACCCCCACCGCCTGGGGTTAACCTAACCACGTGTCAAACCTTTCCTAGCTGAAAGCTAAGGGAAACTGGATAAAAGCATTTGCTGAATGAATGACTCGCTGCCCCCACTAGATGGAGCACTAGACTCTTTCACACTGATATTGGTATGCTGTTGTCTGGCTTCATTTGGAGAGGTACAAGCTGGCCATGCATAAGTAAGGGCCAGACACACCTGTTTGTGTCCCACTTACTGATCATATGACACAGATCAGTATGTACCCTCTGACTGGGTGCTGAAAAAACACCAGGACCTGTGCAATCTGTCAGTACTGCAGGACAACTAACCTCCCACCAGGCTAACAGCCTGATACCGCCCGCCCACCAGGCTAACATACCGCCCGCCAAGCTAACCGCCCACCAGGCTTACAGCCTGATACCGCCCGCCCACCAGGCTAACAGCCTGATACCGCCCGCCTAGCTAACCGCCCACCGGGCTAACAGCCTGATACCGCGCACCAGGCTAACAGCCTGATACCGCCCGCCTAGCTAACCGCCCAGCAGGCTAACAGCCAGATACCGCCCACCAGGCTAACAGCCAGATACCGCCCACCAGGCTAACAGCCCACCAAGCTAACCACCTGATACCGCCCACCAGGCTAACAGCCTGATACCGCCCACCAGGCTATCAGCCTGATACTGCAATAGCTAACCGCTGGACAGCAGGTGAGAGATAGAGTGAGAGAGAGTGAGAGAGATCTGGACTTGTTTATTTTCGTCGCCCAGCAACCCTACGTGTCCTACTTGGCATTTGAGGCTGAGGTGTGATGCATGAAGATGTGGATGGAGGAGGTGAGATAATTAACGGGATACTCACAATGAGTACACATCTCCAGAGGGTAGCTGGCTTCATTTCCCTGCAGGAGAGGAGGATGAGAGAAGAACAGAATGAAGGCCAGCTAGGCTCAGAGTGGGGACCTAGAGAGATGGACAGTGTGCGCAGTACACCAAAAACTCTTAATTAGCATGTTGCCGTTGGCGAGGTCAGTAGGTTACAATGTGGTCCTGCGTTTGTTTACTGCGTCGCCGTGGGACCACATGCAATCTTTCCCCTGGTGTTGATGACCAGCAGCAGGCACAGCGGTGTGTTATGTGCGGGGGAGGTTTGACCTGTTCGACTGAGTAACACACACACACACACACACACACACACACACACACACACACACACACACACACACACACACACACACACACACACACACACACACACACACACACACACACACACACACACACACACACTGCAGCAGCAACACACAAGTTGAAGGTGGTGATTTCATCTGGTCACACACCCGCCATTTTGTCTGGGAGTAAACACCAATATAGATTGCATTTCAAATCTATCGAGACCTACAGGAGGGATATTATCCCATCGTTCAGGATGGGACAAAGGGTTGTGGGTTCCTTCCAACCCCATATGAATCCACCTGCAGACATCCTTACCTTCTGCTCCTCCTTGAGCATGTGACTGGAAGTGGCTTTGGAGGGGCATGTGCGGTACGGATCAGAGGAACACTGGGACGGTGCGCTCTTACGTTACAAACAGGGCTAGGTTTGGGACAAATGGGTCGCTTGTCCTCACTCTTCATTTGTTGCTGTGTATTGATTGTGTCACCAGTAACCGTAGGACTCAACCACTAGCTTTGTGGCAGAAGGGCCTCGTAGCGACGCAGGTTTGATTCCCACCTGCGGTCTTATGCTTAGTCTCCACATTCGTATGCTAAGTGTCCGCAGTCATGAGCTACGGGTCCGCGGAGGTATGCTAAGTGTCCGTCCCGAACTCTCTCAACTCTTCCCTGTGGCTCTTACGTGAATTGTCCATTACGGCAAAACAAAGCCCATTTAACATGTGACAGGAAGACGATCCATGTATCTCCGGGCCAAGGGAGGGATGGGGTTAATAATGCATCATGAGGTGGTGTTTGGGGAAGCCCAAACCCCATTTCTCTGTTGACCACATAGTCAAAGATCAGCGCTGCCCCTCTATCAAGGACCCCCAGAGCTCAGCGATGGGTCACCCTTTTCTCCAGGTGTTTGTGGGGTCTTGTTAGTCGTGCGAGGACCACCCGTAATGCTTTGTTTTGGAATACAACATATAACGCACTGACGGGATAAATATAAAAATGGTGGGTTTGTGGCGTGTCGTCATCAAATATGACCGTTCAGTAAAATCTGTGACTATGCCTACTTTTGGCTCGCAATCTTATAGGACAGAGAACAGTACACACTGTAGTATGCCAAACTGCGTCATGCATAATATGCGCATCAATTAAAAATGCAGCCCATGAATGTACGAGATCAGGCTTCTGAGAGGGGTAGATTTGGTCACAATCACACCGCTTCAACACTCTCTGCTCATAACATGCTCCATCCTTTAAATATTCCATTTGCACATTCTGTAGATATGCTCATTACTTCTAATAACCCTAATCTAGTTAGTGCTAAAAGTCTAGTAAAATACTATTCTTGAGAGGTTCCGAATAATATACTACCAAATTATATATGATGCAAATTGCATTTTGTTAGCTTTGTTTTGACACTGCTTAGTTTAGTATCATATAATAGAACATACTAATAATAATAATAATAATAATAATAAGCATTAACTGCAATGAATAGATCGTAAAATGATGTGATATTCTTCAGTTAGACTGTTGCGTCAATAAATATGCATTGTGTTACTGGGATGGTGTATGGTAACATGTCTTTGGTAACATGGTAACATATAATTAACTCTTTATGAATTTAATAAATATGATATCGGCATGTTGTCTGCATTAACGCTGAGAGGTAAACTGATTGTGTGCTTTTCTACTTGATATTTATTTCAATTTCAACGTTGAATCAAATAATTCTCAAATGTATATGGTGGGTTTGTAGCTGTAACGTTATCCATCTTTCCAACGGTAAAGCGTTACGTCAGGCAAATTGTTACATTGTGCGTTAAAGCCTCAACACAATATTACGTTGTGCGTTGCAGCGTTACGTTAAGCAAATTGTTGCAATGCGCGTGTTAACGTTAAGCACAATGTTACGTTGAGCATTTCATCGTAACGTTACGTTGCGAAATGAGGAAACATTTGGAGATGTTTAATGCTTAAACCGAACGGCAACGCAGTATAACACAATGTTCGCCTATCAATGTGGAAATGTTTCCTTCGTTAGCAGCCAGTACATATGATGACATATTATGAATATTTGCATAGGAACATAGTTGTTCGTCAGCAGTTTGATTAGAAGATAAAACGGATTATATTTGACCACTAAACGGAACTGGCCTGTACTGCTAGGTTTACTATGCTATCAGACGGGCTAACGGCTAGCTTCAGGTTGCTATTAAGAAAAACGGAAGGAGATCGTAAATAAACCCTTTTTGACTCCAAGTACAATACAACTTGATTTCGACTCAGTATTATAAAGAGATTGTCCTTACCATACTGAGGTCGTGGTCTCGTCTAATTCCCGGAGAAATTAACTTTATTAGAAAGGGTCGCACCTGTATCTGTGCAACTAGCAAGACTAGAATCTGACTTTCCTATCCACGATCACATTCACCTCCACGGAGACAGAGCGAAAAGGGGAAGGCGAGGACACTGCAACAGGCACCGTAATAGAGAGATAGGTTGACGGCTGAAAGAGGAGGCGGAGGAGGAGCTAAGGAGAGGTGCATCCGGGTACTCTCTCGCTCTTTCTCATTTACATACTTCTCTCTAATATATATATATATATATATATATATATATATATATATATATATATATATATATATATATATATATATATATATATATATATATATTAATAATATAATATAATATATATATATTAAGTTAAAGTTAAAAAGAAACATTAGGTTATATATCTATATAGATATAGATATAACCTAATATTTCCCTTGTTTTCTATTTAACTTTAACTTTTATAATCATTCTTACGATTCTTCAACCCGCCTCTGTTTAGCCTACTGTCTTTATTTCACTGTCTAGGCTCCTGCGGTTTGCCCCTTAAAAAAAATGTCATGGTTTACCTCTGTTGAGCGATTCATAGATTTTTTTTTTCTGTATTGTGCAACCATTGACAGGCTCTGTGTATTCATCAGGTTTATTCACATTGGTTTCCTGCTCAATACATAACAAAACTAGATCGGAGAACATCATAAGACACAAAACCGCTTTTGGCAAAATGAATCCAACCATGCACCGAAACCACCGAAGAGTTATCACAGACGTCCAGAACAAGTGACTGATGAACACCTAAATATACACACACAGACACTCATGTGGTTAATCATGCCATATGCACGCACGTACACACACACACACGAACGCAATACCAAACACACCTTCACGATTCGTTTTCTCTCTCTCACTCTCTCTCTCTCTCTCTCTGTCTGTGCCATACACAGGTACACAGGTTCAACAGGTATGCCTTCCAGCCTGATCTAGGGGTGGTCTATGAGTTGCCTACGGGTAGTCTAGGGGTGATCTAGGGGGGGTCTAAAGGTGGTCCAGGGGGGGGGGGTCTAGGACGGCTCTAGGTCAGCCTGCAGCCGTATATTGGTATGTCCCATCAAAGCTGCTGATTGATGTAAAAAGTGTTCTGGTTCGACTGCTCATGCCTGGTTACATCCGCTCCGCGAGAAACCAGCATGGGAGACGGCTCTTGTTCTGAAAGCAGTGTTGTTCCTGGTCTCTCTGGTTCCCCGGCAGGCCAGCGTCCCGCCGGGGGCTCAGTTGAAGACCTCCTTGTTGATCCACATCAGGGTCCGCGTCTCGTTGGGCTTGCACTCGTATTCAATGTCGCTGAACTTGTTCCCGAACTGGCAGTGTTCCCTCTTGTAGTAGTTGTAGAACTTCACCTGCCACACGGTCTCAAACTGACCGGCCTTGGGGAACTAGAGGAGAGGACATCAGGAATTTAGAATATAACACGTTAAAATGATGTAACATATAAGAATATAACATATTGGAACATTATCACGTTAAAGTATAACATTAGAAGTTAACATTTGAATGCACGAGCGTCGTGTCACTATGACGGCAGAATCCCCCAGGCCCCCCCGTTGGGAGGACTGGCGACAGGTCTTACCTCGATGCTGACCTGGATGGGCTGTCGGTCTCCACTCTTTGTGTGGGGGACCCCCTCTGTGTCGTACTGGCCGTGGTAGACCATCTTGTCCCCTACCTCCTGGTCCCCCTCCTGGGCCTGGAGCTCCAGGGGGAAGATCACCCCCCCGATGTTCATGTTGCTGTTTGGGGGGAGAGGGAAGGGACACTCAGAACAGCGGCTGACCCAAAGACCACCTCTGGGGGTCCTCTGATTAGTCAGAGGACCCCCCCTCTGGGGGATTCAATGTGTTCCCAGCCACCACCCGGCTCTGACTAGATCGCGACCAATTTGTGGTCGAACCCGTAGTTTGAGATCTGCTGCTTTTAAGAGATGCTACACAATAACATTAAATGGTAGCGTCTGATTAGTCATGTAATGCTATTCGGTTTAGGGCAATCTCAACCATCAGATATATATATACAAAGATAGCAAATACATATCAATTATTATTTATTATAATTTAATAATAAAAATACATAGAAAAATGTTATGTATTTATAGAATATCATCTGTTTAATGTAGATGGATATTAAATTTGTAATAAATCATATCCAATGGGAGGGGGCAGGCGGACTTCTGCACGGGGGGGGGAGGCACAGTAAAAATATGTTCCGCCACTGACCCAGTACACCTGAACGTGTCCCATGTTGGATCGGACCACCCTTGCAACGGCAGGTCGTCCCTGTGACTGACAGCTCATCTTGTGTGAATGATTTATTGAATGGTGTCGATGACAGCCCGGACGCTATCTCTGTATTTATTTATTGATATCGCTTGATATCGAACGATTCTTTGGATCTGGTTATGATACGCCTACAGCCTAGGCTATATATATATGTATTGCTAGGCCTACTGAAAGATAGATCCATGATATGAAATACAGGACCACATATTAGGCCTCCACCGGACCTGACAGCCGTCCATAGGCAGGTCGTGTAGCATCAGATATAAGGTGTTGAAGGTGAATATAACGGTAGAGAATGTGAATATAAAGGTAGAATATTAAACCAAGGGTTGTCATTACGTAGCCTCCGCCTTCCCGGGTTTCAGCACCACCTCGATCTTGTATTTGGAGCCCGTGAGCAGCTTGATGGTCCGCGTCTGACCGAAGCGCGTCCCGTCCACCTTGAAGAACACAGGGCCCTCGTTGGGCTGGATCTTGAGACAAATGGAGATGTTGAGAATTGGCGGTAGGTCGTCCATGGTCGCGTACTTTAATGGTCGTGTATTAAAGCGTTGCGGTGCAGCGATGCTGAGACGGCCCGCAGGAGCGCAGAGGTAGTGACGTCAGAAACAACAGCCGCGCAGCCGCCCTTCTCCCATCCCCCTCATCATCGAACCCCTCACAAACAATCTGATACTGAGGCCACTGACGGCTCTCTAGTATACTTCACCAAGACACGACCGAGCTACGTCAGAATATAATTCATTTCTCTGATTGGTAACCTGGTACATATTTGTTTTTTAAAATATATATATATATTATTAAAAAGGCACCACGTACAATGTAAACAGCCACCGTACCAGATTATATCTTTACAATAATTCGCATCTGTAGTCGCTTTGTGTTGATGTTTAATCTCCGACGTCCATATT